>NC_135015.1:0-301428 GCF_051020955.1 Megalopta genalis | reverse complement strand
CGTCGCATGGATTTGTAGCTAATCCTTCTACATCGCATTGATTTGAAGCTAAATCATTTGTTTCGCATGGATTTGGAGCTAACTCGTTTGTTTCGTCTACATTTGAAGCTATATCACATATATCGCAAGTATCTGAAGCTAAATCATTTGTTTCACATTGATTTGAAGCTATGGCTTCTATTTCGCATTGATTTGAAGCTATATCATGTGTATCGCATGGATTTTGAATCTAACTCGTTGGATTCGTCTGCATTTGAAGCTATATCTCTTATATCCCAAGTGTTTGAAGCTAAATCATTTGTTTCTCATGGATTTGAAGCTAAACCTTCTACATCGCATTGATTTGAAGCTAAATAATGTGTTTCGCATTGATTTGAAGCTAAATCATGTGTTTCGCATGGATTTGAAGCTAACTCGTTTGTTTCGCATGCAGTTGATGCTATATAACATATATCCCAAGTGTTTGAAGCAAAATCATTTGTTTCACATGGATTTGAAGCTAATCCTTCTACATCGCATTGATTTGAAGCCAAATCATGTGTTTCACTTGGATTTGTAGCTAAACCTTCTACATCGCATTGATTCGAAGCTAAATCATGTGTTTCGCATGGATTTGAAGCTAAACATTCTACATCGCATTGATTTGAAGCCAAATCATGTGTTTCGCTTGGATTTGAAGCTAAATAATTTGTGTCACTTGGATTTGAAGCTAACTCGTTTGTTTCGCATGCAGTGAAATCTAAATAACATATATCACAAGTATTTGTAGCTAAACCATTTGTTTCGCATGGATTTGAACTTAATCCTTCTACATCGCATTGATTTGAAGCCAAATCATGTGTTTCACTTGGATTTGAAGCTAAACCTTCTACATCGCATTGATACGAAGCTAAATCATGTGTTTCGCATGGATTTGAAGCTAAACATTCTACATCGCATTGATTTGAAGCCAAATCATGTGTTTCGCTTGGATTTGAAGCTAAATCATGTGTTTCGCTTGGATTAGAAGCTAACTCGTTTGTTACGCGCGCAGTTCAAGCTGTATCACCTATATCCCAAGTGTTTGGAGCTCAATCATTTGTTTCGCATAGATTTGGATCTAACTCGTTTGTCTCTCCTGCATTTGAAGCTAGATCACTTATATCGCAAGTATCTGAAACTTAATCATTTGTTTCGCATCGATTTGAAGCTAAGCCCTCTACTTCGCATTGATTTGAAGCTAAATCTTGTGCATCGCATGGATTTGAAGATAAACCTCCTACATCGCATTGATTTGAAGCTAAATCATGTGTTTCGCATGGACTTGAAGCTAACTCGTTTGTTTCGCATGCAGCAAAATCTAAATAACGTATATCACAAGTAGTTTGTAGCTAAACCATTTGTTTCGCATGGATTTGAATCTAAGTCGTGTACTTCGAATTGATTTGAAACTAAATCTTGTGTTTCGCATGGATTTGAAGCTAAACCTTCTACATCGCATTGATTTGTAGCTAAATCATGTGTTTCGCTTGGAATTGAAGCTAAACCTTCTACATCGCATTGATTTGAAGCTAAATCATGTGTTTCGCATGGATTTGAAGCTAACTCGTTTGTTTCGCATGCAGTTGATGCTATATCAGCTATATCCCAAGTGTTTGAAGCAAAATCATTTGTTTCACATGGATTTGAAGCTAATCCTTCTACATCGCATTGATTTGAAGCCAAATCATGTGTTTCGCTTGGATTTGAAGCTAACTCGTTGTGTTTCGTCAGCATTTGAAGCTATGTCATTTATATCGTAAGTATTTGAAGCTAAATCATTTGTGTCGCTTGGATTTGAAGCTAAGCCTTCTACTTCGCATTGATTTGAAGCTAAATCTTGTGCATCGCATGGATTTGAAGCTAAACATTCTACATCGCATTGATTTGAAGCCAAATCATATGTTTCGCTTGGATTTGAAGCTAACTCGTTTGTTTCGTCTGCATTTGAAGCTATGTCATTTATATCGTAAGTAGTTGAAGCTAAATCATTTGTGTCGCTTGGATTTGAAGCTAAGCCTTCTACTTCGCATTGATTTGAAGCTAAATCTTGTGCATCGCATGGATTTGAAGCTAAACATTCTACATCGCATTGATTTGAAGCCAAATCATATGTTTCGCTTGGATTTGAAGCTAACTCGTTTGTTTCGTCTGCATTTGAAGCTATGTCATTTATATCGTAAGTATTTGAAGCTAAATCATTTGTGTCGCTTGGATTTGAAGCTAAGCCTTCTACTTCGCATTGATTTGAAGCTAAATCTTGTGCATCGCATGGATTTGAAGCTAAACCTCCTACATCGCATTGATTTGAAGCTAAATCATGTGTTTCGCATGGACTTGAAGCTAACTCGTTTGTTTCGCATGCAGCTAAATCTAAATAACATATATCACAAGTATTTGTAGCTAAACCATTTGTGTCGCATGGATTTGAAGTTAATCCTTCTACATCGCATTGATTTGAAGCCAAATCATGTGTTTCGCATGGATTTGAAGCTAAACATTCTACATCGCATTGATTTCAAGCCAAATCATGTGTTTCGCTTGGATTTGAAGCTAAATCATGTGTTTCGCATTGATTTGAAACTAAACCTTCTACATCGCATTGATTTGAAGCTAAATCATTTGTTTCGCATGGATTTGAAGCTAAGCCTTCTACACCGCATTGATTTGCAGTTAAATCTTGTGTTGCGCATGGATTTGATGTTAACTTTTTGTTTCGTCTGCATTTGAAGCAATATCACTTATATCGCAAGAATTTGAAGTTAAATCATTTGCTTCACATGGATTTGAAACGTAAACTTCTACGTCGCGTTGATTTGCAGCTAAATCATGTGTTTCGCATGGATTTGAAGCTAACTCGTTTGTTTCGCATGCAGTTGTAGCTAAATAATGTATATCACAAGTATTTGTATCTAAACCATTTGTTTCGCATGGATCTGTAGCTAACTCGTATGTTTCGCTTGGATTTGAAGTTAAACCTTCTACATCGCATTGATTTGAAGCTAGATCATGTGTTTCAATTGGATTTGAAGCTAAACCTTCTACATCGCTTTGATTTGAAGCTGAATCATGCGTTTCGCTTGGATTTGCAGCTAAACCTTCTACATCCAATTGATTTGAAGCTAGATCATGTGCTTCGCTTGGATTTGAAGCTAACTCGTTTGTTTCGAATGCTGTTCCAGCTATATCATCTATATTCTAAGTGTTTGAACCTAAATCATTTGTTTCGCACGGATTTGAAGCTAAGCCTTCTACTTCGCATTGATTTGAAGCTAAATCATGTGTATCGCATGGATTTTGAAGGTATCTCGTTGATTCGTCTGCATTTGACGCTATATCACTTATACCCCAAGTGTTGATGCTAAACCATTTCTTTCGCTTGATTTCAAGCTAAACCTTTTCATCGCATTCATTTGAAGCAAAATCAGTTATTTCGCATGGATTTGAAGCTAATCCTTCTACATCGCATTGATTTGAAGCTAAATCATGTGTTTCGCATGGATTTGAAGCTAAACCTTCTACATCGCATTGATTTGAAGCTAAATCATGTGTTTCTCTTGGATTTGAATCTAACCCGTCTGCTTCGTCTGCATTTGAAGCTATTTCACTTATATCGAAAGTATCTGAAGCTAAATCGTTTGTGTCGCATGGATTTGAAGCTAAACCTACTACATAACATTGATTTGAAGCTTAATCATTTGTTTTGCATGTACTAGAAGCTAACTTGTTTGCTTCCTCTGCATTCGAAGCTATATCACTTATATCGCAAGTATCTGATGCTAAATCATTTGTTTCGCATGGATTTGATGCTAAACACACTACATCGCATTGATTTGAGGCTAAGTCGTGAGTTTTGCATGGATTAGAATCTAACTCGTTTGTTTCGCCTGCATTTGAATCTAATCCTACTATATCGCATTGATTTGAAGCTAAATCATGTGCTTCGCATGGATTTCAAGCTAAACCTCCTACATCGCACTGATTTGAAGCTAACTCTAGTGTTTCGCTTGAATTTGAAGCTAACTCGTCTGTTTCGCCTGCATGAAAAAGCCAGATCATTTATATCGCATGGATTTGAAGCTAAACATTCTACATCGCTTTGATTTGAAGCCAAATCATGTGTTCCTCTTGGATTTGAATCTAATCCCACTACATCGCATTGATTTGAAGCTAAATCATGTGTTTCGCATGTATTTCAAGCTAAACCTTCTTCATCGCTCTGATTTGAAGCTAAATCTAGTGTTTCGCTTGAATTTGAAGCTAACTCGTTTGTTTCGCCTGCATTTGAAGCTATTTATCTGAAGCTAAATCATTTGTGTCGCATGAATATGAAGCTAAACCTTCTACGTAACATTGATTTGAAGCTTAATCATGTGTTTTGCATGGATTAGAATCTAACTCGATCGTTCCGCCTGCATTTGAAGATATATCATTTATATCGCAAGTATTAGAAGCAAAATCATTTGTGTCGCATGGATTTGAAGCTAAAACTTCTACATCACATTGATTTGAAGCTAAATCATGTGTTTCGCATGGATTTGAAGCTAATCCTTCTACATCGCATTGATTTGAAGCATAATCATGTTTTTTTGCAGGGATTTGAAGCTAACTCGTTTGTTTCCCCTGCATTTGAAGCTGTATCACTTATATCGCAAGTATCTGATCCTATATCGTTTGTTTCGCATGGATTTGAAGCTAAATCTTGTGCATCGCATGGATTTGAAGCTAAACCTCCTACATCGCATTGATTTGAAGCTAAATCATGTGATTCGCATGAATTTGAAGATAAACCATGTGTTTCGCATGGGTTTTGAAGCTAAGCCTCCTACTTCGCACTGATTTGAAGCAAAATCATATGTTTCGCATGGATTTGAAGCTAAACAATTTGGATCACATGGTTTTGAAGCTAAGCCTTCTACTTCGCATTGATTTGAAGCTAGATCATGTGTTTCGCTTGGATTTGAGGCTAGCTCGATTGTTTCGCATGCAGTTGAAGCTAAATCATGTATATCACAAGTATTTGAAGCTAAACCATTTGTTTCGCATGGATTGGAAGCTAAACCTTCTACATCGCATTGATTTGAAGCTAAATCATGTGTTTCGCTTGGATTTGAAGCTAAACCTTCTACATCGCATTGATTCGAAGCTAAATCATTTGTGTCGCTTGGATTTGAAGCTAAACCTTCTACATCGCATTGATTTGAAGCTAAACCTTCTACATCGCATTTGTTTGCAGCTAAATCATGTGTTTCGCTTGGAATTGAAGCTAAACCTTCTACATCGCATTGATTTGAAGATAAATCATGTGTTTCGCATGGATTTGAAGCTAACTCGTTTGTTTCGCATGCAGTTGATGCTATATCAGCTATATCCCAAGTGTTTGAAGCAAAATCATTTGTTTCACATGGATTTGAAGCTAATCCTTCTACATCGCATTGATTTGAAGCCAAATCATGTGTTTCGCTTGGATTTGAAGCTAACTCGTTGTGTTTCGTCTGCATTTGAAGCTATGTCATTTATATCGTAAGTATTTGAAGCTAAATCATTTGTGTCGCTTGGATTTGAAGCTAAGCCTTCTACTTCGCATTGATTTGAAGCTAAATCTTGTGCATCGCATGGATTTGAAGCTAAACCTCCTACATCGCATTGATTTGAAGCTAAATCATGTGTTTCGCATGGACTTGAAGCTAACTCGTTTTTTTCGCATGCATCTAAATCTAAATAACATATATCACAAGTATTTGTAGCTAAACCATTTGTTTCGCATGGATTTGAAGTTAATCCTTCTACATCGCATTGATATGAAGCCAAATCATGTGTTTCACTTGGATTTGAAGCTAAACCTTCTACATCGCATTGATTCGAAGCTAACTCATGTGTTTCGCATGGATTTGAAGCTAAACATTCCACATCGCATTGATTTGAAGCCAAATCATGTGTTTCGCTTGGATTTGAAGCTAAATCATGTGTTTCGCTTGAATTAGAAGCTAACTCGTTTGTTACGCGCGCAGTTCAAGCTATATCACCTATATCCCAAGTGTTTGAAGCTCAATCATTTGTTTCGCATAGATTTGGAACTAACTCGTTTGTCTCTCCTGCATTTGAAGCTAGATCACTTATATCGCAAGTATCTGAAACTAAATCATTTGTTTCGCATCGATTTGAAGCTAAGCCTTCTACTTCGCATTGATTTGAAGCTAAATCTTGTGCATCGCATGGATTTGAAGATAAACCTCCTACATCGCATTGATTTGAAGCTAAATAATGTGTTTCGCATTGATTTGAAGCTAAATCATGTGTTTCGCATGGATTTGAAGCTAACTCGTTTGTTTCGCATGCAGTTGATGCTATATAACATATATCCCAAGTGTTTGAAGCAAAATCATTTGTTTCACATGGATTTGAAGCTAATCCTTCTACATCGCATTGATTTGAAGCCAAATCATGTGTTTCACTTGGATTTGTAGCTAAACCTTCTACATCGCATTGATTCGAAGCTAAATCATGTGTTTCGCATGGATTTGAAGCTAAACATTCTACATCGCATTGATTTGAAGCCAAATCATGTGTTTCGCTTGGATTTGAAGCTAAATAATTTGTGTCACTTGGATTTGAAGCTAACTCGTTTGTTTCGCATGCAGTGAAATCTAAATAACATATATCACAAGTATTTGTAGCTAAACCATTTGTTTCGCATGGATTTGAACTTAATCCTTCTACATCGCATTGATTTGAAGCCAAATCATGTGTTTCACTTGGATTTGAAGCTAAACCTTCTACATCGCATTGATTCGAAGCTAAATCATGTGTTTCGCATGGATTTGAAGCTAAACATTCTACATCGCATTGATTTGAAGCCAAATCATGTGTTTCGCTTGGATTTGAAGCTAAATCATGTGTTTCGCTTGGATTAGAAGCTAACTCGTTTGTTACGCGCGCAGTTCAAGCTGTATCACCTATATCCCAAGTGTTTGAAGCTCAATCATTTGTTTCGCATAGATTTGGATCTAACTCGTTTGTCTCTCCTGCATTTGAAGCTAGATCACTTATATCGCAAGTATCTGAAACTTAATCATTTGTTTCGCATCGATTTGAAGCTAAGCCCTCTACTTCGCATTGATTTGAAGCTAAATCTTGTGCATCGCATGGATTTGAAGATAAACCTCCTACATCGCATTGATTTGAAGCTAAATCATGTGTTTCGCATGGACTTGAAGCTAACTCGTTTGTTTCGCATGCAGCAAAATCTAAATAACGTATATCACAAGTAGTTTGTAGCTAAACCATTTGTTTCGCATGGATTTGAATCTAAGTCGTGTACTTCGAATTGATTTGAAACTAAATCTTGTGTTTCGCATGGATTTGAAGCTAAACCTTCTACATCGCATTGATTTGTAGCTAAATCATGTGTTTCGCTTGGAATTGAAGCTAAACCTTCTACATCGCATTGATTTGAAGCTAAATCATGTGTTTCGCATGGATTTGAAGCTAACTCGTTTGTTTCGCATGCAGTTGATGCTATATCAGCTATATCCCAAGTGTTTGAAGCAAAATCATTTGTTTCACATGGATTTGAAGCTAATCCTTCTACATCGCATTGATTTGAAGCCAAATCATGTGTTTCGCTTGGATTTGAAGCTAACTCGTTGTGTTTCGTCAGCATTTGAAGCTATGTCATTTATATCGTAAGTATTTGAAGCTAAATCATTTGTGTCGCTTGGATTTGAAGCTAAGCCTTCTACTTCGCATTGATTTGAAGCTAAATCTTGTGCATCGCATGGATTTGAAGCTAAACATTCTACATCGCATTGATTTGAAGCCAAATCATATGTTTCGCTTGGATTTGAAGCTAACTCGTTTGTTTCGTCTGCATTTGAAGCTATGTCATTTATATCGTAAGTAGTTGAAGCTAAATCATTTGTGTCGCTTGGATTTGAAGCTAAGCCTTCTACTTCGCATTGATTTGAAGCTAAATCTTGTGCATCGCATGGATTTGAAGCTAAACATTCTACATCGCATTGATTTGAAGCCAAATCATATGTTTCGCTTGGATTTGAAGCTAACTCGTTTGTTTCGTCTGCATTTGAAGCTATGTCATTTATATCGTAAGTATTTGAAGCTAAATCATTTGTGTCGCTTGGATTTGAAGCTAAGCCTTCTACTTCGCATTGATTTGAAGCTAAATCTTGTGCATCGCATGGATTTGAAGCTAAACCTCCTACATCGCATTGATTTGAAGCTAAATCATGTGTTTCGCATGGACTTGAAGCTAACTCGTTTGTTTCGCATGCAGCTAAATCTAAATAACATATATCACAAGTATTTGTAGCTAAACCATTTGTTTCGCATGGATTTGAAGTTAATCCTTCTACATCGCATTGATTTGAAGCCAAATCATGTGTTTCGCATGGATTTGAAGCTAAACATTCTACATCGCATTGATTTCAAGCCAAATCATGTGTTTCGCTTGGATTTGAAGCTAAATCATGTGTTTCGCATTGATTTGAAACTAAACCTTCTACATCGCATTGATTTGAAGCTAAATCATTTGTTTCGCATGGATTTGAAGCTAAGCCTTCTACACCGCATTGATTTGCAGTTAAATCTTGTGTTGCGCATGGATTTGATGTTAACTTTTTGTTTCGTCTGCATTTGAAGCAATATCACTTATATCGCAAGAATTTGAAGTTAAATCATTTGCTTCACATGGATTTGAAACGTAAACTTCTACGTCGCGTTGATTTGCAGCTAAATCATGTGTTTCGCATGGATTTGAAGCTAACTCGTTTGTTTCGCATGCAGTTGTAGCTAAATAATGTATATCACAAGTATTTGTATCTAAACCATTTGTTTCGCATGGATCTGTAGCTAACTCGTATGTTTCGCTTGGATTTGAAGTTAAACCTTCTACATCGCATTGATTTGAAGCTAGATCATGTGTTTCAATTGGATTTGAAGCTAAACCTTCTACATCGCTTTGATTTGAAGCTGAATCATGCGTTTCGCTTGGATTTGCAGCTAAACCTTCTACATCCAATTGATTTGAAGCTAGATCATGTGCTTCGCTTGGATTTGAAGCTAACTCGTTTGTTTCGAATGCTGTTCCAGCTATATCATCTATATTCTAAGTGTTTGAACCTAAATCATTTGTTTCGCACGGATTTGAAGCTAAGCCTTCTACTTCGCATTGATTTGAAGCTAAATCATGTGTATCGCATGGATTTTGAAGGTATCTCGTTGATTCGTCTGCATTTGACGCTATATCACTTATACCCCAAGTGTTGATGCTAAACCATTTCTTTCGCTTGATTTCAAGCTAAACCTTTTCATCGCATTCATTTGAAGCAAAATCAGTTATTTCGCATGGATTTGAAGCTAATCCTTCTACATCGCATTGATTTGAAGCTAAATCATGTGTTTCGCATGGACTTGAAGCTAACTCGTTTGTTTCGCATGCAGCAAAATCTAAATAACGTATATCACAAGTATTTGTAGCTAAACCATTTGTTTCGCATGGATTTGAATCTAAGTCGTGTACTTCGAATTGATTTGAAACTAAATCTTGTGTTTCGCATGGATTTGAAGCTAAACCTTCTACATCGCATTGATTTGAAGCTAAATCATGTGTTTCTCTTGGATTTGAATCTAACCCGTCTGCTTCGTCTGCATTTGAAGCTATTTCACTTATATCGAAAGTATCTGAAGCTAAATCGTTTGTGTCGCATGGATTTGAAGCTAAACCTACTACATAACATTGATTTGAAGCTTAATCATTTGTTTTGCATGTACTAGAAGCTAACTTGTTTGCTTCCTCTGCATTCGAAGCTAT
This sequence comes from Megalopta genalis, assembly GCF_051020955.1. Taxonomy (NCBI): domain Eukaryota; kingdom Metazoa; phylum Arthropoda; class Insecta; order Hymenoptera; family Halictidae; genus Megalopta; species Megalopta genalis. The sequence continues at coordinate 291,581 of NC_135015.1, read as the reverse complement.
ATCACTTATATCGCAAGTATCTGATGCTAAATCATTTGTTTCGCATGGATTTGATGCTAAACACACTACATCGCATTGATTTGAGGCTAAGTCGTGAGTTTTGCATGGATTAGAATCTAACTCGTTTGTTTCGCCTGCATTTGAATCTAATCCTACTATATCGCATTGATTTGAAGCTAAATCATGTGCTTCGCATGGATTTCAAGCTAAACCTCCTACATCGCACTGATTTGAAGCTAACTCTAGTGTTTCGCTTGAATTTGAAGCTAACTCGTCTGTTTCGCCTGCATGAAAAAGCCAGATCATTTATATCGCATGGATTTGAAGCTAAACATTCTACATCGCTTTGATTTGAAGCCAAATCATGTGTTCCTCTTGGATTTGAATCTAATCCCACTACATCGCATTGATTTGAAGCTAAATCATGTGTTTCGCATGTATTTCAAGCTAAACATTCTTCATCGCTCTGATTTGAAGCTAAATCTAGTGTTTCGCTTGAATTTGAAGCTAACTCGTTTGTTTCGCCTGCATTTGAAGCTATTTATCTGAAGCTAAATCATTTGTGTCGCATGAATATGAAGCTAAACCTTCTACGTAACATTGATTTGAAGCTTAATCATGTGTTTTGCATGGATTAGAATCTAACTCGATCGTTCCGCCTGCATTTGAAGATATATCATTTATATCGCAAGTATTAGAAGCAAAATCATTTGTGTCGCATGGATTTGAAGCTAAAACTTCTACATCACATTGATTTGAAGCTAAATCATGTGTTTCGCATGGATTTGAAGCTAATCCTTCTACATCGCATTGATTTGAAGCATAATCATGTTTTTTTGCAGGGATTTGAAGCTAACTCGTTTGTTTCCCCTGCATTTGAAGCTGTATCACTTATATCGCAAGTATCTGATCCTATATCGTTTGTTTCGCATGGATTTGAAGCTAAATCTTGTGCATCGCATGGATTTGAAGCTAAACCTCCTACATCGCATTGATTTGAAGCTAAATCATGTGATTCGCATGAATTTGAAGATAAACCATGTGTTTCGCATGGGTTTTGAAGCTAAGCCTCCTACTTCGCACTGATTTGAAGCAAAATCATATGTTTCGCATGGATTTGAAGCTAAACAATTTGGATCACATGGTTTTGAAGCTAAGCCTTCTACTTCGCATTGATTTGAAGCTAGATCATGTGTTTCGCTTGGATTTGAGGCTAGCTCGATTGTTTCGCATGCAGTTGAAGCTAAATCATGTATATCACAAGTATTTGAAGCTAAACCATTTGTTTCGCATGGATTGGAAGCTAAACCTTCTACATCGCATTGATTTGAAGCTAAATCATGTGTTTCGCTTGGATTTGAAGCTAAACCTTCTACATCGCATTGATTCGAAGCTAAATCATTTGTGTCGCTTGGATTTGAAGCTAAACCTTCTACATCGCATTGATTTGAAGCTAAACCTTCTACATCGCATTTGTTTGCAGCTAAATCATGTGTTTCGCTTGGAATTGAAGCTAAACCTTCTACATCGCATTGATTTGAAGATAAATCATGTGTTTCGCATGGATTTGAAGCTAACTCGTTTGTTTCGCATGCAGTTGATGCTATATCAGCTATATCCCAAGTGTTTGAAGCAAAATCATTTGTTTCACATGGATTTGAAGCTAATCCTTCTACATCGCATTGATTTGAAGCCAAATCATGTGTTTCGCTTGGATTTGAAGCTAACTCGTTGTGTTTCGTCTGCATTTGAAGCTATGTCATTTATATCGTAAGTATTTGAAGCTAAATCATTTGTGTCGCTTGGATTTGAAGCTAAGCCTTCTACTTCGCATTGATTTGAAGCTAAATCTTGTGCATCGCATGGATTTGAAGCTAAACCTCCTACATCGCATTGATTTGAAGCTAAATCATGTGTTTCGCATGGACTTGAAGCTAACTCGTTTTTTTCGCATGCATCTAAATCTAAATAACATATATCACAAGTATTTGTAGCTAAACCATTTGTTTCGCATGGATTTGAAGTTAATCCTTCTACATCGCATTGATATGAAGCCAAATCATGTGTTTCACTTGGATTTGAAGCTAAACCTTCTACATCGCATTGATTCGAAGCTAACTCATGTGTTTCGCATGGATTTGAAGCTAAACATTCCACATCGCATTGATTTGAAGCCAAATCATGTGTTTCGCTTGGATTTGAAGCTAAATCATGTGTTTCGCTTGAATTAGAAGCTAACTCGTTTGTTACGCGCGCAGTTCAAGCTATATCACCTATATCCCAAGTGTTTGAAGCTCAATCATTTGTTTCGCATAGATTTGGAACTAACTCGTTTGTCTCTCCTGCATTTGAAGCTAGATCACTTATATCGCAAGTATCTGAAACTAAATCATTTGTTTCGCATCGATTTGAAGCTAAGCCTTCTACTTCGCATTGATTTGAAGCTAAATCTTGTGCATCGCATGGATTTGAAGATAAACCTCCTACATCGCATTGATTTGAAGCTAAATCATGTGTTTCGCTTGGATTTGAAGCTAACTCGTTTGTTTCGTCTGCATTTGAATCTATATCACTTATATTGCAGGTATCTGAAGTTAAATCATGTATTCCGCTTGGATTTGAAGCTAAACCTTCTACATCGCATTGATTTGAAGCTAAATCTTGTGCGTCGCATGGATTTGTAGCTAACCCTTCTACATCGCATTGATTTGAAGCTAAATCATTTGTTTCGCATGGATTTGGAGCTAACTCGTTTGTTTCGTCTACATTTGAAGCTATATCACATATATCGCAAGTATCTGAAGCTAAATCATTTGTTTCACATTGATTTGAAGCTATGGCTTCTATTTCGCATTGATTTTAAGCTAAATCATGTGTATCGCATGGATTTTGAATCTAACTCGTTGGATTCGTCTGCATTTGAAGCTATATCTCTTATATCCCAAGTGTTTGAAGCTAAATCATTTGTTTCTCATGGATTTGAAGCTAAACCTTCTACATCGCATTGATTTGAAGCTAAATAATGTGTTTCGCATTGATTTGAAGCTAAATCATGTGTTTCGCATGGATTTGAAGCTAACTCGTTTGTTTCGCATGCAGTTGATGCTATATAACATATATCCCAAGTGTTTGAAGCAAAATCATTTGTTTCACATGGATTTGAAGCTAATCCTTCTACATCGCATTGATTTGAAGCCAAATCATGTGTTTCACTTGGATTTGTAGCTAAACCTTCTACATCGCATTGATTCGAAGCTAAATCATGTGTTTCGCATGGATTTGAAGCTAAACATTCTACATCGCATTGATTTGAAGCCAAATCATGTGTTTCGCTTGGATTTGAAGCTAAATAATTTGTGTCACTTGGATTTGAAGCTAACTCGTTTGTTTCGCATGCAGCGAAATCTAAATAACATATATCACAAGTATTTGTAGCTAAACCATTTGTTTCGCATGGATTTGAACTTAATCCTTCTACATCGCATTGATTTGAAGCCAAATCATGTGTTTCACTTGGATTTGAAGCTAAACCTTCTACATCGCATTGATTCGAAGCTAAATCATGTGTTTCGCATGGATTTGAAGCTAAACATTCTACATCGCATTGATTTGAAGGCAAATCATGTGTTTCGCTTGGATTTGAAGCTAAATCATGTGTTTCGCTTGGATTAGAAGCTAACTCGTTTGTTACGCGCGCAGTTCAAGCTGTATCACCTATATCCCAAGTGTTTGGAGCTCAATCATTTGTTTCGCATAGATTTGGATCTAACTCGTTTGTCTCTCCTGCATTTGAAGCTAGATCACTTATATCGCAAGTATCTGAAACTTAATCATTTGTTTCGCATCGATTTGAAGCTAAGCCCTCTACTTCGCATTGATTTGAAGCTAAATCTTGTGCATCGCATGGATTTGAAGATAAACCTCCTACATCGCATTGATTTGAAGCTAAATCATGTGTTTCGCATGGACTTGAAGCTAACTCGTTTGTTTCGCATGCAGCAAAATCTAAATAACGTATATCACAAGTAGTTTGTAGCTAAACCATTTGTTTCGCATGGATTTGTATCTAAGTCGTGTACTTCGAATTGATTTGAAACTAAATCTTGTGTTTCGCATGGATTTGAAGCTAACTCGTTTGTTTCGCATGCAGTTGATGCTATATCAGCTATATCCCAAGTGTTTGAAGCAAAATCATTTGTTTCACATGGATTTGAAGCTAATCCTTCTACATCGCATTGATTTGAAGCCAAATCATGTGTTTCGCTTGGATTTGAAGCTAACTCGTTGTGTTTCGTCAGCATTTGAAGCTATGTCATTTATATCGTAAGTATTTGAAGCTAAATCATTTGTGTCGCTTGGATTTGAAGCTAAGCCTTCTACTTCGCATTGATTTGAAGCTAAATCTTGTGCATCGCATGGATTTGAAGCTAAACATTCTACATCGCATTGATTTGAAGCCAAATCATATGTTTCGCTTGGATTTGAAGCTAACTCGTTTGTTTCGTCTGCATTTGAAGCTATGTCATTTATATCGTAAGTATTTGAAGCTAAATCATTTGTGTCGCTTGGATTTGAAGCTAAGCCTTCTACTTCGCATTGATTTGAAGCTAAATCTTGTGCATCGCATGGATTTGAAGCTAAACCTCCTACATCGCATTGATTTGAAGCTAAATCATGTGTTTCGCATGGACTTGAAGCTAACTCGTTTGTTTCGCATGCAGCTAAATCTAAATAACATATATCACAAGTATTTGTAGCTAAACCATTTGTTTCGCATGGATTTGAAGTTAATCCTTCTACATCGCATTGATTTGAAGCCAAATCATGTGTTTCGCATGGATTTGAAGCTAAACATTCTACATCGCATTGATTTCAAGCCAAATCATGTGTTTCGCTTGGATTTGAAGCTAAATCATGTGTTTCGCATTGATTTGAAACTAAACCTTCTACATCGCATTGATTTGAAGCTAAATCATTTGTTTCGCATGGATTTGAAGCTAAGCCTTCTACACCGCATTGATTTGCAGTTAAATCTTGTGTTGCGCATGGATTTGATGTTAACTTTTTGTTTCGTCTGCATTTGAAGCAATATCACTTATATCGCAAGAATTTGAAGTTAAATCATTTGCTTCACATGGATTTGAAACGTAAACTTCTACGTCGCGTTGATTTGCAGCTAAATCATGTGTTTCGCATGGATTTGAAGCTAACTCGTTTGTTTCGCATGCAGTTGTAGCTAAATAATGTATATCACAAGTATTTGTATCTAAACCATTTGTTTCGCATGGATCTGTAGCTAACTCGTATGTTTCGCTTGGATTTGAAGTTAAACCTTCTAAATCGCATTGATTTGAAGCTAGATCATGTGTTTCAATTGGATTTGGAGCTAAACCTTCTACATCGCTTTGATTTGAAGCTGAATCATGCGTTTCGCTTGGATTTGAAGCTAAACCTTCTACATCCAATTGATTTGAAGCTAGATCATGTGCTTCGCTTGGATTTGAAGCTAACTCGTTTGTTTCGAATGCTGTTCCAGCTATATCATCTATATTCTAAGTGTTTGAACCTAAATCATTTGTTTCGCACGGATTTGAAGCTAAGCCTACTACATAACATTGATTTGAAGCTTAATCATTTGTTTTGCATGTACTAGAAGCTAACTTGTTTGCTTCCTCTGCATTCGAAGCTATATCACTTATATCGCAAGTATCTGATGCTAAATCATTTGTTTCGCATGGATTTGATGCTAAACACACTACATCGCATTGATTTGAGGCTAAGTCGTGAGTTTTGCATGGATTAGAATCTAACTCGTTTGTTTCGCCTGCATTTGAATCTAATCCTACTATATCGCATTGATTTGAAGCTAAATCATGTGCTTCGCATGGATTTCAAGCTAAACCTCCTACATCGCACTGATTTGAAGCTAAATCTAGTGTTTCGCTTGAATTTGAAGCTAACTCGTCTGTTTCGCCTGCATGAAAAAGCCATATCATTTATATCGCATGGATTTGAAGCTAAACATTCTACATCGCTTTGATTTGAAGCCAAATCATGTGTTCCTCTTGGATTTGAATCTAATCCCACTACATCGCATTGATTTGAAGCTAAATCATGTGTTTCGCATGTATTTCAAGCTAAACCTTCTTCATCGCTCTGATTTGAAGCTAAATCTAGTGTTTCGCTTGAATTTGAAGCTAACTCGTTTGTTTCGCCTGCATTTGAAGCTATTTATCTGAAGATAAATCATTTGTGTCGCTTGAATATGAAGCTAAACCTTCTACGTAACATTGATTTGAAGCTTAATCATGTGTTTTGCATGGATTAGAATCTAACTCGATCGTTCCGCCTGCATTTGAAGATATATCATTTATATCGCAAGTATTAGAAGCAAAATCATTTGTGTCGCATGGATTTGAAGCTAAAACTTCTACATCACATTGATTTGAAGCTAAATCATGTGTTTCGCATGGATTTGAAGCTAATCCTTCTACATCGCATTGATTTGAAGCATAATCATGTTTTTTTGCAGGGATTTGAAGATAACTCGTTTGTTTCCCCTGCATTTGAAGCTGTATCACTTATATCGCAAGTATCTGATCCTATATCGTTTGTTTCGCATGGATTTGATGCTAAACATTCTACATCGCATTGATTTGAGGCTAAGTCGTGAGTTTTGCATGGATTAGAAGCTAACTCGTTTGTTTCGCCTGCATTTGAATCTAATCCTGCTACATCGCATTGATTTGAAGCTAAATCATGTGTTTCGCATGGATTTCAAGCTAAACCTTCTACATCGCACTGAATTAAAGCTAAATATAATGTTTCGCTTGAATTTGAAGCTAACTCGTTTGTTTTGTCTGCATTTGAAGCTATTTATCTGAAACTAAATCATTTGTGTCGCATGGATATGAAGCTAAACCTTCTACGTAACATTGATTGGAAGCTAAATCATGTGTATCGCTTGGATTTGAAGCTAACTCGTTTGTTTCGCATGCAGTTGAAACTAAATCATGTATATCACAAGTATTTGAAGCTGAACCAATTGATTCGCATGGATTCGAAGCTAAGCCATCCACTTCACACTGATTTGAATCTAAATTATGTGTTTCGCTTGGATTGGAAGCTAAGCCTTATACTTGGCATTAATTTGAAGCTAAATCATGTGATTCGCTTGGATTTGAGGTTAGCTCGTTTGTTCCGCACGCAGTTGAAGCTAAATCTTGTATACCACAAATGTTTGTAGCTAAACTATTTGTTTCGCATGGATTTGAAGCTAAAACTTCTACATGGCATTGATTTCCTTCTAAATCTTATGTTTTGCATGGATTTGTAGCTAAACCTTCTACATCGCATTGATTTGAAGCTAAATCACGTGTATCGCTTGGATTTGAAGCTAACTCGCTTGTTTCGCATGCAGTTGAGCTAGATCATGTATATCGCAAGTATTTGAAGCTGAACCAATTGACTCGCATGGATTTGATGCTAAGCCTTCCACTTCGCACTGATTTGAATCTAAATCATTTGTTTCGCTTGGATTTCAAGCTAATCCTTCTACTTCGCACTGATTTGAACCTAAATCATGTGTTTCTCTTGGATTGGAAGCTATCACGTTTGATTCGCATGCAGTTGGAGTTAAATCATGTATATCGCAAGTATATGAAGCTAAACCATTTGTTTCGGATGAATTTGTGGCTAAATCATCTGTTTCGCATGGAGTTGAAGCTAAACCTTCTACATCGCATTGATTTGAAGCAAAATTATGTGTTTCGCTTGGATTTTAAGAAATCTGGTTTGTTTCTCCTGCATTTGAAGCTATATCACTAACTCGTTTGTTTCGCTTGCATTTGAAGCTATTTCATTTATATCGCTAGTATTTGATGCTAAATCATTTGTGTCGCATGGATTTGAATCTAAGACTTCTACTTCGCATTGATTTGAAGCTAAATCATGTGTATCGCTTGGATTTGAAGCTACCTCGTTTGTTTCCCATGCAGTTGAAGCTAAAACATGTATATCACAAGTATTTGAAGCTAAACCATTAGTTCCGCATGGATTTGTCGCTAAGCCTTCTACTTCGCATTGATTTGAAGCTACATCATGTGCATCGCTTGGATTTGAAGCTAACTCGTTTGTTCCGCAAGAAGTTGAAGCTATTTCATTTATAAGGCAAATATTTGAAGCATAATCATTCGTTTCGCGTGGATTTGAAGCTAAACCTTCTACATCGCATTGATTTGCAACTAAATCATGTGTTTCGCATGGATTTGAAGCTATCTCGTACGTTTCGCCTGCATTTGAAGCTATATCACTTATATCGCAGGTATCTGAAGCTAAATCATTTGTTTCGCTTGGATTTGACGCTAAGACATCTAGTTCGCATTGATTTGAAGCTAAATCATGACTTTCGCATGGATTAGAAGCTAACTCGTTTGTTTCGTCTGCATTTGAGGCTATATCACTTATATAGCAAGCATCTGAAGCTAATTCATTTGTATCGCATGGATTAGAAGCTAACTCGTTTGTTTCGTCTGCATTTGAGGCTATATCACTTATATAGCAAGCATCTGAAGCTAATTCATTTGTATCGCATGAATTCGAAGCTAAGCCTTCTACATCGCATTGATTAGCAGCTAAATCATGTGTTTCGCATTGATTTGATGTTAACTCTTTTGTGTCGTCTGCATTTGAGGCTATATCACTTATATCGCAAGTATCTGAAGATAAATTATTTGTGTCGCATGGATTTGAAGCTAACCCTTCTACATAGCATTGATTTGAAGCTAAATCATTTGTTTCGCATGGATTTGAAGCTAAGCCTTCTACACCGCATTGATTTGCAGTTAAATCTTGTGTTGCGCATGGATTTGATGTTAACTTTTTGTTTCGTCTGCATTTGAAACTATATCACTTATATCGCAAGTATCTGAAGCTAACTCGTTTGTTTCGCATGGAATTGAAAATAACTGCTATATATCACTTGCTTCGCAAGTATTTGAAGAAAAATCATTTATATCGCAAGTATCTGATGCTAAATCATTTGTTTCGCATGGATTTCAAGCCAACTCGTATGTTTCGCCTGCAGGTGAAGCTGTGTCACTTATATCGCAGGTATCTGAAGCTAAATCATTTGTTTCGCATGGATCTGATGCTAAACCTTCTACATCGAATCGATTTGAAGTTTAATCATGTGTTTTGCATGGATTTGAAGCTAAGTCGTTTGTTTCCCCTGCATTTGAAACTATATCATTTATATCGCAAGTATCTGATGCTAAATCATTTGTTTCGCATGGATTTGAACCTAAACCTTCTTCATCGCATTGATTTGCAGCTAAATCATGTGTATCGCATGGATTTCCAGCCAACTCGTACGCTTCGCCTGCATGTGAAGCTGTGTCACTTATATCGCAGTTATCTGAAGCTAAATCATTTGTTTCGAATGGATCTGATGCTAAACCTTCTACATCGCATCGATTTGAAGCTAAATCTTGTTTATCGCATGGATTTGAAGCTAAACCTTCTACATCGCAATGATTTGCAGCTAAATCATGTGTTTCACATGGATTAGAAGCTAACTCGTTTGTTTCGTCTGCATTTGAGGCTATATCCCTTACATTGCAAGCATCTGAAGCTAATTCATTTGTATCGCTTGGATTTGAAGCTAAACCATCTAAATCGCATTGATTAGCAGCTAAATCATGTGTTTCGCATGGATTTGATATTAACTCTTCTGTTTCGTATGCAATTGAGGCTATATCACTTATATAGCAAGCATCTGAAGCTAATTCATTTGTATCGCATGAATTCGAAGCTAAGCCTTCTACATCGCATTGATTAGCAGCTAAATCATGTGTTTCGCATTGATTTGATGTTAACTCTTTTGTGTCGTCTGCATTTGAGGCTATATCACTTATATCGCAAGTATCTGAAGATAAATTATTTGTGTCGCATGGATTTGAAGCTAACCCTTCTACATAGCATTGATTTGAAGCTAAATCATTTGTTTCGCATGGATTTGAAGCTAAGCCTTCTACACCGCATTGATTTGCAGTTAAATCTTGTGTTGCGCATGGATTTGATGTTAACTTTTTGTTTCGTCTGCATTTGAAACTATATCACTTATATCGCAAGTATCTGAAGCTAACTCGTTTGTTTCGCATGGAATTGAAACTAACTGCTATATATCACTTGCTTCGCAAGTATTTGAAGAAAAATCATTTATATCGCAAGTATCTGATGCTAAATCATTTGTTTCGCATGGATTTCAAGCCAACTCGTATGTTTCGCCTGCAGGTGAAGCTGTGTCACTTATATCGCAGGTATCTGAAGCTAAATCATTTGTTTCGCATGGATCTGATGCTAAACCTTCTACATCGAATCGATTTGAAGTTTAATCATGTGTTTTGCATGGATTTGAAGCTAAGTCGTTTGTTTCCCCTGCATTTGAAACTATATCATTTATATCGCAAGTATCTGATGCTAAATCATTTGTTTCGCATGGATTTGAACCTAAACCTTCTTCATCGCATTGATTTGCAGCTAAATCATGTGTATCGCATGGATTTCCAGCCAACTCGTACGCTTCGCCTGCATGTGAAGCTGTGTCACTTATATCGCAGTTATCTGAAGCTAAATCATTTGTTTCGAATGGATCTGATGCTAAACCTTCTACATCGCATCGATTTGAAGCTAAATCTTGTTTATCGCATGGATTTGAAGCTAAACCTTCTACATCGCAATGATTTGCAGCTAAATCATGTGTTTCACATGGATTAGAAGCTAACTCGTTTGTTTCGTCTGCATTTGAGGCTATATCCCTTACATTGCAAGCATCTGAAGCTAATTCATTTGTATCGCTTGGATTTGAAGCTAAACCATCTAAATCGCATTGATTAGCAGCTAAATCATGTGTTTCGCATGGATTTGATATTAACTCTTCTGTTTCGTATGCAATTGAGGCTATATCACTTATATAGCAAGCATCTGAAGCTAATTCATTTGTATCGCATGAATTCGAAGCTAAGCCTTCTACATCGCATTGATTAGCAGCTAAATCATGTGTTTCGCATTGATTTGATGTTAACTCTTTTGTGTCGTCTGCATTTGAGGCTATATCACTTATATCGCAAGTATCTGAAGATAAATTATTTGTGTCGCATGGATTTGAAGCTAACCCTTCTACATAGCATTGATTTGAAGCTAAATCATTTGTTTCGCATGGATTTGAAGCTAAGCCTTCTACACCGCATTGATTTGCAGTTAAATCTTGTGTTGCGCATGGATTTGATGTTAACTTTTTGTTTCGTCTGCATTTGAAGCAATATCACTTATATCGCAAGAATTTGAAGTTAAATCATTTGCTTCACATGGATTTGAAACGTAAACTTCTACGTCGCGTTGATTTGCAGCTAAATCATGTGTTTCGCATTGATTTGATGTTAACTCTTTTGTGTCGTCTGCATTTGAGGCTATATCACTTATATCGCAAGTATCTGAAGATAAATTATTTGTGTCGCATGGATTTGAAGCTAACCCTTCTACATAGCATTGATTTGAAGCTAAATCATTTGTTTTGCATGGATTTGAAGCTAAGCCTTCTACACCGCATCGATTTGAAGCTAAATCTTGTTTATCGCATGGATTTGAAGCTAAACCTTCTACATCGCATTGATTTGCAGCTAAATCATGTGTTTCGCATGGATTAGAAGCTAACTCGTTTGTTTCGTCTGCATTTGAGGCTATATCCCTTACATTGCAAGCATCTGAAGCTAATTCATTTGTATCGCTTGGATTTGAAGCTAAACCTTCTACATCCAATTGATTTGAAGCTAGATCATGTGCTTCGCTTGGATTTGAAGCTAACTCGTTTGTTTCGAACGCTGTTCCAGCTATATCATCTATATTCTAAGTGTTTGAAGCTCAATCATTTGTTTCGCATGGATTTGAAGCTAAACCTTCTACATCGCATTGACTTGCATTTAAATCATGTGTTTCGCATGGATTTGAAGCTAAACCTTCTACATCGCATTGATTTGAAGCTACATCATGTGTTTCGCTTGGATTTGAAGCTAACTCGATTGTTTCCTCTGCATGTGAAACTATATCACTTATATCGCAAGTATCTGAAGCCAAATCATTTGTTTCGCATGGATTTGAAGCTAAGCCTTCTACGTCGCATTGATTTGAAGCTAAATAATGTGTTTCGCTTTTATTTGAAGCTAAACCTTCTACATCGCATTGATTTAAAGCTAAGTCGTGAGTTTTGCATGGATTAGAAGCTAACACGTTTGTTTCGCCTGCATTTGAAGCTGTATCACTTATACCGCAAGTATCTGATGCTATATCATTTGATTCTAATGGATTTGAAGGAAAACCTTCTACATCGCATTGATTTGAAAATAAATCATGTGGTCCGCTTGGATTTGAAGCTAAACATACTACATCGCATTGATTTGAAGCCAAATCATGTGTTTCTCATGGATTTGGAGCTAACTCGTTTGTTTCTCCTATATTTGAAGCTTGATCACTTATATCGCAAGTATCTGAACCTAAATCATTTGTTTCGCACGGATTTGAAGCTAAGCCTTCTACTTCGCATTGATTTGAAGCTAAATCATGTGTATCGCATGGATTTTGAAGGTATCTCGTTGATTCGTCTGCATTTGAAGCTATATCATTAAATCGCAAGTATCTGAAGCTAAATCATGTATTTCGCATGGATTTGAAGCTAAACCTTCTACATCGCATGGATTTGAAGCTAAACCTTCTACATCGCATTGATTTGAAGCTAAATCGTGTGTTTCGATTGGATTTGAAGCTGACTCGTTTCTATCGTCCGCATTTGAATCTATTTCACTTATATCGCAAGTGTCTGATGCAAAATCATATGTTTCCCATCGATTTGAAGCTAAACCTTCTACATGCCATTGATTTGCATCTATATCAATTGTTTCGCATAGATTTGAAGCTAAACATTCTACATCGCATTGATTTGTAGACAAATCATGTGTTTCGCATGGATTTGAAGCTAAATCATGTGTTTGGCATGGATTTGAAGCGAACTCGTTTGATTCGCATGCAGTTGATGCTATATCACCTATATCCCAACTGTTTGAAGCCCCAATCACTTGTTCGCATGGATTTGAAGCTGAACCTTCCACTTTGCATGGAATTTAAGCTAAATCATGTGTATCGCATGGATTTTGAATCTAACTCTTTGGACTCGTCTGCATTTGAAGCTATATCTCTTATATCCCAATTGTTTGATGCTAAATCATTTGTTTCGCATGGATTTGAAGCTAAACCTTCTACATCGCATTGATTTGAAGCTAAATCATGTGTTTAGAGATGGATTTGAAGCTAAATCGTTTGTTTCGCATGCAGTTGATGCTATATCAATTATATCGCAAGTATCTGAAGCTGAATCATGTATTTCGCTTGGATTTGAAGCTAAACCTTCTACATCGCATTGATTTGAAGCTAAATCATGTGTTTCGCTTGGATTTGAAACTAACTCGTTTGTTTCGTCTGCATTTGCAGCTATTTCACTTATATCGCAAGTATCTGAAGCTAAATCATTTGTGTCGCTTGGATTTGAAGCTAACTCGTTTGTTGCGCATGCAGTTGAATCTAAATAACGTATATCACAAGTATTTGTAGCTAAACCATTTGTCTCGCATGGATTTGAATCTAAGCCGCGTACTTCGAATTGATTTGAAGCTAAATCATGTGTTCCGAATGTATTTGAAGCTAACTCGATTGCTTCTCTTGCAGTTGAAGCTAAATCATGTATATCACAATTAATGGAAGCTAAACCAATTGTTTCTCATGGCTTTAAGGCTAAACCATCTACATCGAATTCATTAGAAGCTAAATCCTATCTTTCGCATTGATTTGAAGCTAATTCGTTTGTTTCCCACGCAGTTGAAGCTAAATCGTGTATATCACAAGTATTTGAAGCTAAACCATTTGTTTCGGATTGATTTGAAGCTGAGCCTTCTACTTCGCATTGATTTGAAGCTCAATCATGTGTTTCGCATGGATTTGAAGCTAACTCGTTTGTTTCGCTTGCATTTGAAGCTATTTCATTTATACCGCAGGTATTTGAAGCTAAATCATTCGATTCGCATGGATTGGAAGATAAACCTTCTACTTCGCACTGATTTGAAGTTAAATCATGTGTTTCTCTTTGAAGCTAAAGCTTATGTATCGCTTGGATTTGAAGCTAACTCGTTTGTTTCGTCTGCATTTGAAGCTATATCACTAATATCGAGAGTATTTGAAGCTAAATCATTTGTTCCGCATGGATTTGAAGCTAAACCTTCTACATCGCATTGATTTGACTCTAAATCATGTGTTTCGCTTGGATTTGAAGCTAAACCTTCTACATCGCATTGATTTGAAGCTAAATCATGTGTTTCGCATGAATTTTAAGCTATATCATGTGTTTGGCATGGAATTGAAGCTAACTGGTTTGTTTCGCCTGCATTTGAAGCTATATCACTTGTATCGCAAGTATTTGAAGATAAATCATTTGTTTCGCATGGATTTGAAGCTAAACCTTCTACATCGCATTGATTTGAAGCTAAATCATGTGTTTTGCATGGATTTGATGTTAACTCTTTTGATTCGTCTGCATTTGAAGCTATACCACTTATATCCCAAGTGTTTGAAGCTAAATCATTTGTTTCGCATGGATTTGAAGCTAAACCTTCTACATCGCATTGATTTGAAGCTAAATCATGTGTTTCGCTTGGATTTGAAGCGAAACCTTCTACATCGCATTGATTTGAACCTAAATCATGTGTTTCGCATGGATTTGAAGTTATCTCTTTTGTTTCCTCTGCATTTGAAGCTATATTACTTATATCGCAAGTATCTGAAGCAAAAATCATTTGTGTGGCATGGATTTGAAGCTAAACCATGTATGTAGCATTGATTTGAAGCAAAATTATTTGTTTCGCTTGGATTTGAAGCTAAGACATCTAGTTCGCTTTGATTTGCAGCTAAATCATGTGTTTCGCATGGATTTGAAGCTAACTCGTTTGTTGCGCATGCAGTTGAAGCTAAATCATGTATATCACAAGTAATAAACCAATTGTTTCTCATGGCTTTGAAGGTAAACCATCTACATCGAATTCATTTGAAGCTAAATCATTTGTTTCGCATGGATTTGAAGCTAAGACATCTAGTTCGCATTAATTTGAAGCTAAATCATTAGTTTCGCATGGATTAGATGCTATATCGTTTGTTTCGTCTGCATTTGAGGCTATATCACTTATATTGCAAGTATCTGAAGCTAATTCATTTGTTTCGCATGGATTTGAAGCTAAGTCTTCTACATCGCATTGATTTGTAGCTAAATCATGTGTTTCGCATGGATTTGAAGCTAACTCATTTGTTTCGCATTCAGTTGTATCTAAATAATGTATATCACAAGTATCTGAAGCTAATTCATTTGTTTCACATGGATTTGAAGCTAAGCCTTCTACATAGCATTGATTTGCAGCTAAATCATGTGTTTCGCATGGATTTGAAGCTGACTCATTTGTTTCGCATTCAGTTATATCTAAATAATGTATATCACAAGTATTTGTAGCTAATCCATTTGATTCGCATGGATTTGAAGCTAAGCCTCTTCTACTTCGCGTTGATTTGAAGCTAAATCATGTGTTTCGCATGGATTTGAAGCTGACTCATTTGTTTCGCATTCAGTTGTATCTAAATAATGTATATCACAAGTATTTGTAGCTAATCCATTTGATTCGCATGGATTTGAAGCTAAGCCTTCTACATCGCACTGATTTGTAGCTAAATCATGCGTTTCGCTTGAATTTGAAGCTAAGCCTTCTACTACACCTTGATTTGAAGCAAAATCATATGTTTCGCGCGGATTTGAAGCTAACTCGGTTGTTTCGCATGAAGTTGATGCTATATCATGTATTTCACAAGTATCTGAAGCTAAACCATTTGTTTCGCGTGAAATTGCATCTAAATCATGTGTTTTGCATGAATTTGAACCTAGATCTTGTCTTCCTTATGCATTTGAAGCTTAATCATGCATCGACTTGGAGCTAACTGGTTTGTTTCGTCTGCATTTGAAGCCAAATCAGTTTTATATCGCACGTATGTGAAGCTAAATGATTTGTGGCGCATGTATTTGTAGCTAAACCTTCTACATCGCATTGATTTGAAGCTTAATCATGTGTTTCGCATGGATTTGAAGCTAACTCGTTCGTTTCGCATGGATTTAAAGATTTCTCGTTTGTATCGCCTGCATTTGAAGCTATATCATTTATATCGCAAGTATTTGAAGCTAAATCATTTGTGTCGAATACATTTGAAGCTAAACATTTTACGTCGCATTGATTTGAAGCTAACTCGTTTGTTTCGCATGTAGTTGAAGCTATATGACTTATATCGCAAGTATCTGATGCTAAATCTATTGTTTCGCATGGATTTTAAGCTAAACCTTCTACATCGCATTGATTTGCAGCCAAATCATACGTTTCGCATGGATTTGAAGCTAAGCATTCTAATTCGCACTGATTTGAAGCTAAATCACGTGTATCGCTTGAATTTGAAGCTAATTCGTTTGTTTCGCATGTAGTTGAAGCTAAATCATGTATATCACAAGTATATGAAGCGAAACCATATGTTCCGCATGGATTTGAAGCTATACCTTCTACATCGTAATGATTTTAAGCTAAATCTTGTGTTTCGCTTGGATTTGAAGCTAAACCTTCTACATCGTATTGATTTGAAGCTAAATCATGTGTTTCGCTTGGATTTGAGGCTAACTCGTTCGTTTCGCATGGATTTAAAGATTTCTCGTTTGTATCGCCTGCATTTGAAGCTATATCATTTATATCGCAAGTATTTGAAGCTAAATCATTTGTGTCGAATAGATTTGAAGCTAAACATTTTACGTCGCATTGATTTGAAGCTAAATCTTGTGTATCGCATGGATTTGAAGCTAACTCGTTTGTTTCGCATGTAGTTGAAGCTATATGACTTATATCGCAAGTATCTGATGCTAAATCTATTGTTTCGCATGGATTTTAAGCTAAACCTTCTACATCGCATTGATTTGCTGCCAAATCATATGTTTTGCATGGATTTGTAGCTAACTCGTTCCTTTCGCCTGAGTTTGATGCTATATCACTCATATCGCAAGCATTTGAAGTTAAGTCATTTGTGGCGCATGTATTTGTAGCTAAACCTTCTACATCGCATTGATTTGAAGCTTAATCATGTGTTTCGCATGGATTTGAAGCTAACTCGTTCGTTTCGCATGGATTTAAAGATTTCTCGTTTGTATCGCCTGCATTTGAAGCTATATCATTTATATCGCAAGTATTTGAAGCTAAATCATTTGTGTCGAATACATTTGAAGCTAAACATTTTACGTCGCATTGATTTGAAGCTAACTCGTTTGTTTCGCATGTAGTTGAAGCTATATGACTTATATCGCAAGTATCTGATGCTAAATCTATTGTTTCGCATGGATTTTAAGCTAAACCTTCTACATCGCATTGATTTGCAGCCAAATCATACGTTTCGCATGGATTTGAAGCTAAGCATTCTAATTCGCACTGATTTGAAGCTAAATCACGTGTATCGCTTGAATTTGAAGCTAATTCGTTTGTTTCGCATGTAGTTGAAGCTAAATCATGTATATCACAAGTATATGAAGCGAAACCATATGTTCCGCATGGATTTGAAGCTATACCTTCTACATCGTAATGATTTTAAGCTAAATCTTGTGTTTCGCTTGGATTTGAAGCTAAACCTTCTACATCGTATTGATTTGAAGCTAAATCATGTGTTTCGCTTGGATTTGAGGCTAACTCGTTCGTTTCGCATGGATTTAAAGATTTCTCGTTTGTATCGCCTGCATTTGAAGCTATATCATTTATATCGCAAGTATTTGAAGCTAAATCATTTGTGTCGAATAGATTTGAAGCTAAACATTTTACGTCGCATTGATTTGAAGCTAAATCTTGTGTATCGCATGGATTTGAAGCTAACTCGTTTGTTTCGCATGTAGTTGAAGCTATATGACTTATATCGCAAGTATCTGATGCTAAATCTATTGTTTCGCATGGATTTTAAGCTAAACCTTCTACATCGCATTGATTTGCTGCCAAATCATATGTTTTGCATGGATTTGTAGCTAACTCGTTCCTTTCGCCTGAGTTTGATGCTATATCACTCATATCGCAAGCATTTGTAGTTAAGTCATTTGTGGCGCATGTATTTGTAGCTAAACCTTCTACATCGCATTGATTTGAAGCTTAATCATGTGTTTCGCATGGATTTGAAGCTAACTCGTTCGTTTCGCATGGATTTAAAGATTTCTCGTTTGTATCGCCTGCATTTGAAGCTATATCATTTATATCGCAAGTATTTGAAGCTAAATCATTTGTGTCGAATACATTTGAAGCTAAACATTTTACGTCGCATTGATTTGAAGCTAACTCGTTTGTTTCGCATGTAGTTGAAGCTATATGACTTATATCGCAAGTATCTGATGCTAAATCTATTGTTTCGCATGGATTTTAAGCTAAACCTTCTACATCGCATTGATTTGCAGCCAAATCATACGTTTCGCATGGATTTGAAGCTAAGCATTCTAATTCGCACTGATTTGAAGCTAAATCACGTGTATCGCTTGAATTTGAAGCTGACTCGTTTGTTTCGCATGTAGTTGAAGCTAAATCATGTATATCACAAGTATATGAAGCGAAACCATATGTTCCGCATGGATTTGAAGCTATACCTTCTACATCGTAATGATTTTAAGCTAAATCTTGTGTTTCGCTTGGATTTGAAGCTAAACCTTCTACATCGTATTGATTTGAAGCTAAATCATGTGTTTCGCTTGGATTTGAGGCTAACTCGTTCGTTTCGCATGGATTTAAAGATTTCTCGTTTGTATCGCCTGCATTTGAAGCTATATCATTTATATCGCAAGTATTTGAAGCTAAATCATTTGTGTCGAATAGATTTGAAGCTAAACATTTTACGTCGCATTGATTTGAAGCTAAATCTTGTGTATCGCATGGATTTGAAGCTAACTCGTTTGTTTCGCATGTAGTTGAAGCTATATGACTTATATCGCAAGTATCTGATGCTAAATCTATTGTTTCGCATGGATTTTAAGCTAAACCTTCTACATCGCATTGATTTGTTGCCAAATCATATGTTTTGCATGGATTTGTAGCTAACTCGTTCCTTTCGCCTGAGTTTGATGCTATATCACTCATATCGCAAGCATTTGAAGTTAAGTCATTTGTGTCGCATGGATTTGAGGCTAAACCTTCTACATCGCATTAATTTGCAGCTTAATCATGTGTTTCGCATGGATTTGAAGCTAACTTCACCGTTTCGCCTTCATTTGAAGCTATGTCACTAATATCGCCAGTATCTGAAGCTAAATCATTTGTTTCGCATGGATTTGAAGCTAAACCTTCTACATCGCATTGATTTGAAGCTAAATCATGCGTATCGCTTGGATTTGAAGCTAAACATTCCACATTGCACTGATTTCAAGCTAAATCATGTGTTTCGCTTGGATTTGAAGCTAACTCGACCGTTTCGCCTGCATTTGATGCTATGTCACTTATACCACAAGTATTTGAAGCTAAATCATGTGTTTCGCATGGATTTGAAGCTAAATCATGTGTTTCGCTTGGATTTGAGGTTAAATCATGTGTTTCGCTTGGATTAGAAGCTAAGTCGTTTGTTTCGCCAGTATTTGAAGCTACATCATTCATATCGCAATTATTTGCTGCTAAATCATGTGTTTCGCATGGATTTGAAGCTAACTCGTTTGTTGCGCATGCAGTTGAAGCTAAATCATGTATATCACAAGTAATAAACCAATTGTTTCTCATGGCTTTGAAGGTAAACCATCTACATCGAATTCATTTGAAGCTAAATCATTTGTTTCGCATGGGTTTGAAGCTAAGACATCTAGTTCGCATTAATTTGAAGCTAAATCATTAGTTTCGCATGGATTAGATGCTATATCGTTTGTTTCGTCTGCATTTGAGGCTATATCACTTATATTGCAAGTATCTGAAGCTAATTCATTTGTTTCGCATGGATTTGAAGCTAAGCCTTCTACATCGCATTGATTTGTAGCTAAATCATGTGTTTCGCATGGATTTGAAGCTAACTCATTTGTTTCGCATTCAGTTGTATCTAAATAATGTATATCACAAGTATCTGAAGCTAATTCATTTGTTTCGCATGGATTTGAAGCTAAGCCTTCTACATAGCATTGATTTGCAGCTAAATCATGTGTTTCGCATGGATTTGAAGCTGACTCATTTGTTTCGCATTCAGTTGTATCTAAATAATGTATATCACAAGTATTTGTAGCTAATCCATTTGATTCGCATGGATTTGAAGCTAAGCCTCTTCTACTTCGCGTTGATTTGAAGCTAAATCATGTGTTTCGCATGGATTTGAAGCTGACTCATTTGTTTCGCATTCAGTTGTATCTAAATAATGTATATCACAAGTATTTGTAGCTAATCCATTTGATTCGCATGGATTTGAAGCTAAACCTTCTACATCGCACTGATTTGTAGCTAAATCATGTGTTTCGCTTGAATTTGAAGCTAAGCCTTCTACTACACCTTGATTTGAAGCAAAATCACATGTTTCGCGCGGATTTGAAGCTAACTCGGTTGTTTCGCATGGAGTTGATGCTAAATCATGTATTTCACAAGTATCTGAAGCTAAACCATTTGTTTCGCGTGAAATTGCATCTAAATCATGTGTTTTGCATGAATTTGAACCTAGATCTTCTCTTCCTTATGCATTTGAAGCTTAATCATGCATCGACTTGGAGCTAACTGGTTTGTTTCGTCTGCATTTGAAGCCAAATCAGTTTTATATCGCACGTATGTGAAGCTAAATGATTTGTGGCGCATGTATTTGTAGCTACACCTTCTACATCGCATTGATTTGAAGCTTAATCATGTGTTTCGCATGGATTTGAAGCTAACTCGTTCGTTTCGCATGGATTTAAAGATTTCTCGTTTGTATCGCCTGCATTTGAAGCTATATCATTTATATCGCAAGTATTTGAAGCTAAATCATTTGTGTCGAATACATTTGAAGCTAAACATTTTACGTCGCATTGATTTGAAGCTAACTCGTTTGTTTCGTATGTAGTTGAAGCTATATGACTTATATCGCAAGTATCTGATGCTAAATCTATTGTTTCGCATGGATTTTAAGCTAAACCTTCTACATCGCATTGATTTGCAGCCAAATCATACGTTTCGCATGGATTTGAAGCTAAGCATTCTACTACACCTTGATTTGAAGCAAAATCATATGTTTCGCGCGGATTTGAAGCTAACTTGGTTGTTTCGCATGGAGTTGATGCTAAATCATGTATTTCACAAGTATCTGAAGCTAAACCATTTGTTTCGCGTGAAATTGCATCTAAATCATGTGTTTTGCATGAATTTGAACCTAGATCTTCTCTTCCTTATGCATTTGAAGCTTAATCATGCATCGACTTGGAGCTAACTGGTTTGTTTCGTCTGCATTTGAAGCCAAATCAGTCTTATATCGCACGTATGTGAAGCTAAATGATTTGTGGCGCATGTATTTGTAGCTAAACCTTCTACATCGCATTGATTTGAAGCTTAATCATGTGTTTCGCATGGATTTGAAGCTAACTCGTTCGTTTCGCATGGATTTAAAGATTTCTCGTTTGTATCGCCCGCATTTGAAGCTATATCATTTATATCGCAAGTATTTGAAGCTAAATCATTTGTGTCGAATACATTTGAAGCTAAACATTTTACGTCGCATTGATTTGAAGCTAACTCGTTTGTTTCGCATGTAGTTGAAGCTATATGACTTATATCGCAAGTATCTGATGCTAAATCTATTGTTTCGCATGGATTTTAAGCTAAACCTTCTACATCGCATTGATTTGCAGCCAAATCATACGTTTCGCATGGATTTGAAGCTAAGCATTCTAATTCGCACTGATTTGAAGCTAAATCACGTGTATCGCTTGAATTTGAAGCTAACTCGTTTGTTTCGCATGTAGTTGAAGCTAAATCATGTATATCACAAGTATATGAAGCGAAACCATATGTTCCGCATGGATTTGAAGCTATACCTTCTACATCGTAATGATTTTAAGCTAAATCTTGTGTTTCGCTTGGATTTGAAGCTAAACCTTCTACATCGTATTGATTTGAAGCTAAATCATGTGTTTCGCTTGGATTTGAGGCTAACTCGTTCGTTTCGCATGGATTTAAAGATTTCTCGTTTGTATCGCCTGCATTTGAAGCTATATCATTTATATCGCAAGTATTTGAAGCTAAATCATTTGTGTCGAATAGATTTGAAGCTAAACATTTTACGTCGCATTGATTTGAAGCTAAATCTTGTGTATCGCATGGATTTGAAGCTAACTCGTTTGTTTCGCATGTAGTTGAAGCTATATGACTTATATCGCAAGTATCTGATGCTAAATCTATTGTTTCGCATGGATTTTAAGCTAAACCTTCTACATCGCATTGATTTGTTGCCAAATCATATGTTTTGCATGGATTTGTAGCTAACTCGTTCCTTTCGCCTGAGTTTGATGCTATATCACTCATATCGCAAGCATTTGAAGTTAAGTCATTTGTGTCGCATGGATTTGAGGCTAAACCTTCTACATCGCATTAATTTGCAGCTTAATCATGTGTTTCGCATGGATTTGAAGCTAACTCCACCGTTTCGCCTTCATTTGAAGCTATGTCACTAATATCGCCAGTATCTGAAGCTAAATCATTTGTTTCGCATGGATTTGAAGCTAAACCTTCTACATCGCATTGATTTGAAGCTAAATCATGCGTATCGCTTGGATTTGAAGCTAAACATTCCACATTGCACTGATTTCAAGCTAAATCATGTGTTTCGCTTGGATTTGAAGCTAACTCGACCGTTTCGCCTGCATTTGATGCTATGTCACTTATACCACAAGTATTTGAAGCTAAATCATGTGTTTCGCATGGATTTGAAGCTAAATCATGTGTTTCGCTTGGATTTGAGGTTAAATCATGTGTTTCGCTTGGATTAGAAGCTAAGTCGTTTGTTTCGCCAGTATTTGAAGCTACATCATTCATATCGCAATTATTTGCTGCTAAATCATGTGTTTCGCATGGATTTGAAGCTAACTCATTTGTTTCGCATTCAGTTGTATCTAAATAATGTATATCACAAGTATCTGAAGCTAATTCATTTGTTTCGCATGGATTTGAAGCTAAGCCTTCTACATAGCATTGATTTGCAGCTAAATCATGTGTTTCGCATGGATTTGAAGCTGACTCATTTGTTTCGCATTCAGTTGTATCTAAATAATGTATATCACAAGTATTTGTAGCTAATCCATTTGATTCGCATGGATTTGAAGCTAAGCCTCTTCTACTTCGCGTTGATTTGAAGCTAAATCATGTGTTTCGCATGGATTTGAAGCTGACTCATTTGTTTCGCATTCAGTTGTATCTAAATAATGTATATCACAAGTATTTGTAGCTAATCCATTTGATTCGCATGGATTTGAAGCTAAGCCTTCTACATCGCACTGATTTGTAGCTAAATCATGTGTTTCGCTTGAATTTGAAGCTAAGCCTTCTACTACACCTTGATTTGAAGCAAAATCATATGTTTCGCGCGGATTTGAAGCTAACTTGGTTGTTTCGCATGGAGTTGATGCTAAATCATGTATTTCACAAGTATCTGAAGCTAAACCATTTGTTTCGCGTGAAATTGCATCTAAATCATGTGTTTTGCATGAATTTGAACCTAGATCTTGTCTTCCTTATGCATTTGAAGCTTAATCATGCATCGACTTGGAGCTAACTGGTTTGTTTCGTCTGCATTTGAAGCCAAATCAGTTTTATATCGCACGTATGTGAAGCTAAATGATTTGTGGCGCATGTATTTGTAGCTAAACCTTCTACATCGCATTGATTTGAAGCTTAATCATGTGTTTCGCATGGATTTGAAGCTAACTCGTTCGTTTCGCATGGATTTAAAGATTTCTCGTTTGTATCGCCTGCATTTGAAGCTATATCATTTATATCACAAGTATTTGAAGCTAAATCATTTGTGTCGAATACATTTGAAGCTAAACATTTTACGTCGCATTGATTTGAAGCTAACTCGTTTGTTTCGCATGTAGTTGAAGCTATATGACTTATATCGCAAGTATCTGATGCTAAATCTATTGTTTCGCATGGATTTTAAGCTAAACCTTCTACATCGCATTGATTTGCAGCCAAATCATACGTTTCGCATGGATTTGAAGCTAAGCATTCTAATTCGCACTGATTTGAAGCTAAATCACGTGTATCGCTTGAATTTGAAGCTAACTCGTTTGTTTCGCATGTAGTTGAAGCTAAATCATGTATATCACAAGTATATGAAGCGAAACCATATGTTCCGCATGGATTTGAAGCTATACCTTCTACATCGTAATGATTTTAAGCTAAATCTTGTGTTTCGCTTGGATTTGATACTAAACCTTCTACATCGTATTGATTTGAAGCTAAATCATGTGTTTCGCATGGATTTGAGGCTAACTCGTTCGTTTCGCATGGATTTAAAGATTTCTCGTTTGTATCGCCTGCATTTGAAGCTATATCATTTATATCGCAAGTATTTGAAGCTAAATCATTTGTGTCGAATAGATTTGAAGCTAAACATTTTACGTCGCATTGATTTGAAGCTAAATCTTGTGTATCGCATGGATTTGAAGCTAACTCGTTTGTTTCGCATGTAGTTGAAGCTTTATGACTTATATCGCAAGTATCTGATGCTAAATCTATTGTTTCGCATGGATTTTAAGCTAAACCTTCTACATCGCATTGATTTGCTGCCAAATCATATGTTTTGCATGGATTTGTAGCTAACTCGTTCCTTTCGCCTGAGTTTGATGCTATATCACTCATATCGCAAGTATTTGAAGTTAAGTCTTTTGTGTCGCATGGATTTGAGGCTAAACCTTCTACATCGCATTAATTTGCAGCTTAATCATGTGTTTCGCATGGATTTGAAGCTAACTCGACCGTTTCGCCTTCATTTGAAGCTATGTCACTAATATCGCCAGTATCTGAAGCTAAATCATTTGTTTCGCATGGATTTGAAGCTAAACCTTCTACATCGCATTGATTTGAAGCTAAATCATGTGTTTCGCATGGATTTGAAGCTAAATCATGTGTTTCGCTTGGATTTGAGGTTAAATCATGTGTTTCGCTTGGATTTGAAGCTAAACCTTCTACATCGTATTGATTTGAAGCTAAATCATGTGTTTCGCTTGGATTTGATGCTAAACCTTCTACATCGCATTGATTTGAAGCTAAATCATGTGTTTCGCTTGGATTTGAAGCTAAACATTCTACATTGCACTGATTTCAATCTAAATCTTGTGTTTCGCGTGGATTTGAAGCTAACTCCACCGTTTCGCCTTCATTTGATGCTATGTCACTAATATCGCCAGTATCTGAATCTAAATCATTTGTTTCGCATGGATTTGAAGCTAAACCTTCTACATCGCATTGATTTGAAGCTAAACCTTCTATATCGCATTGATTTGAAGCTAAATCATGCGAATCGCTTGGATTTGAAGCTAAACATTCTACATTGCACTGATTTCAAGCTAAATCATGTGTTTCGCTTGGATTTGAAGCTAAACCTTCTACATCGTATTGATTTGAAGCTAAATCGTGTGTTTCGCTTGGATTTGAAGCAAAGTCTTTTACTTCGCATTGATTTGAAGCTAAATAATGTTTTTCGTATGGATTGGAAGCTACCTCGTTTGTTTCGCATGCAGTTGAAGCTAAATCATGTATATCACAAGTATATGAATCTAAACCATATGTTCCGCATGGATTTGAAGCTAAGCCTACTACATCGCACTGATTTGTAGCTAAATCATGTGTTTCGCTTGAATTTGAAGCTAAGCCTTCTACTACACCTTGATTTGAAGCAAAATCATATGTTCCGCGCGGATTTGAAGCTAACTCGGTTGTTTCGCATGGAGTTGTTGCTAAATCATGTATTTCACAAGTATCTGAAGCTAAACCATTTGTTTCGCGTGAATTTGCATCTAAACCATGTGTTTTGCATGAATTTGAACCTAGATCTTGTCTTCCTTATGCATTTGAAGCTTAATCATGCATCGACTTGAAGCTAACTGGTTTGTTTCTTCTGCATTTGAAGCTACATCAGTTTTATATCGCACGTATGTGAAGCGAAATCATTTGTGGCGCATGGATTTGTAGCTAAACATTTTTCATCGCATTGATTTGAAGCTTAATCATGTGTTTCGTATGGATTTGAAGCTAACTCGTTCGTTTCGCATGGATTTAAAGATTTCTCGTTTGTATCGCCTGCATTTGAAGCTATATCATTTATATCGCAAGTATTTGAAGCTAAATCATTTGTGTCGAATAGATTTGAAGCTAAACATTTTACGTCGCATTGATTTGAAGCTAAATCTTGTGTATCGCATGAATTTGAAGCTAACTCGTTTGTTTCGCATGTAGTTGAAGCTATATGACTTATATCGCAAGTATCTGATGCTAAATCTATTGTTTCGCATGGATTTTAAGCTAAACCTTCTACATCGCATTGATTTGTTGCCAAATCATATGTTTTGCATGGATTTGTAGCTAACTCGTTCCTTTCGCCTGAGTTTGATGCTATATCACTCATATCGCAAGTATTTGAAGTTAAGTCATTTGTGTCGCATGGATTTGAAGCTAAACCTTCTACATCGCATTAATTTGCAGCTTAATCATGTGTTTCGCATGGATTTGAAGCTAACTCCACCGTTTCGCCTTCATTTGAAGCTATGTCACTAATATCGCCAGTATCTGAAGCTAAATCATTTGTTTCGCATGGATTTGAAGCTAAACCTTCTACATCGCATTGATTTGAAGCTAAATCATGCGTATCGCTTGGATTTGAAGCTAAACCTTCTACATCGTATTGATTTGAAGCTAAATCATGTGTTTCGCTTGGATTTGAGGCTAACTCGTACGTTTCGCCTGCATTTGAAGCTATATCACCTACATCGCCAGTATCTGAAGCTAAATCATTTGTTTCCCATGGATTTGAAGCTAAGACATCTAGTTCGCATTAATTTGAAGCTAAATCTTGGGTTTTGCATGGAATAGATGCTATCTCGTTTGTTTCGTCTGCATTTGAGGCTATATCACTTATATTGCAAGTATCTGAAGCTAATTCATTTGTTTCGCATGGATTTGAAGCTAAATCATGTGTGTCGCATGGATTTGAAGCTAACACGTTTGTTTCGGCTGCATTTAAAGCTATATCACTTAAGTTCCCAAGTATTTGAAGCTATAATTTTCGTTCCGCATGGATTTCAAGCTAAGCCTTCTACATCGCACTGATTTGTAGCTAAATCATGTGTTTCGCTTGGATTTGAATCTAAGCCTTCTACTACACCTTGATTTGAAGCAAAATCATATGTTTCGCGCGGATTTGAAGCTAAACATTCTACATTGCACTGATTTCAAGCTAAATCATGTGTTTCGCTTGGATTTGAAGATAACTCGACCTTTTCGCCTGCATTTGATGCTATGTCACTTATACCGCAAGTATTTGAAGCTAAATCATGTGTTTCGCATGGATTTGTAGCTAACTCGTTCCTTTCGCCTGAATTTGATGCTATATCACTCATATCGCAAGTATTTGAAGTTAAGTCATTTGTGTCGCATGGATTTGAGGCTAAACCTTCTACATCGCATTGATTTTAAGCTAAATCATGTGTTTCGCTTAGATTTGAAGCTAACTCGTTTGTTTCCTCTGCATTCGAAGCTATATCGCTTATATCGCAAGTATCTGAAGATAAATCATTTGTTTCCCATGGATTTGAAGCTAAGACATCTAGTTCGCATTAATTTGAAGCTAAATCTTGGGTTTTGCATGGATTAGATGCTAACTCGTTTGTTTCGTCTGCATTTGAAGCTAGATCGCTTATATCTCAAGTATCAGTAGCTAAATCATTTGTGTCGCATGGATTTGAATCTAAACATTCTACATCGCACTGATTTGTAGCTAAATCATGTGTTTCGCTTGGATTTGAATCTAAGCCTCCTACTACACCCTGATTTGAAGCAAAATCATATGTTTCGCGCGGATTTGAAGCTAAACATTCTACATTGCACTGATTTCAAGCTAAATCATGTGTTTCGCTTGGATTTGAAGCTAACTCGACCTTTTCGCCTGCATTTGATGCTATGTCACTTATACCGCAAGTATTTGAAGCTAAATCATGTGTTTCGCATGGATTTGTAGCTAACTCGTTCCTTTCGCCTGAATTTGATGCTATATCACTCATATCGCAAGTATTTGAAGTTAAGTCATTTGTGTCGCATGGATTTGAGGCTAAACCTTCTACATCGCATTAATTTGCAGCTTAATCTTGTGTTTCGCATGGATTTGAAGCTAACTCGTTTGTTTCCACTGCATTTGAAGCTATATCACTTATATCGCAAGTATCTGATGCTAACTTATTTTTTTCGCATGGATTTGAATCTAAACCTTCTACATCGCATTGATTTGAAGCTAAATCATGTGTTTCGCTTGGATTTGAAGCTAAACATTCTACATTGCACTGATTTCAATCTAAATCTTGTGTTTCGCTTGGATTTGAAGCTAACTCCACCGTTTCGCCTTCATTTGATGCTATGTCACTAATATCGCCAGTATCTGAAGCTAAATCATTTGTTTCGCATGGATTTGAAGCTAAACCTTCTACATCGCATCGATTTGAAGCTAAACCTTCTACATCGCATTGATTTGAAGCTAAATCATGCGAATCGCTTGGATTTGAAGCCAAGCCTTCTACTTCGCATTGATTTGAAGCTAAATCAACTGTTTCGCATGGATTTGAAGCTAACTCGTTTGTTTCGCCTGCATTTGAAACTATATCATTCATATCGTAAGTATTTGCTGCTAAATCATGTGTTTCGCATGGATTTGAAGCTAACTCGTTTGCTGCGCATGCAGTTGAAGCTAAATCATGTATATCACAAGTAATAAACCAATTGTTTCTCATGGCTTCGAAGCTAAACCATCTACATCGAATTCATTTGAAGCTAAATCATGTGTTTCGCATTCATTTGAAGCTCATTCGTTTGTTTCGCACGCAGTTGAAGCTAAATCATGTATATCACAGGTATTTGAAGCTAAACCATGTGTTTCGGATTGATTTGAAGCTAAGCCTTCTACTTCGCATTAATTTGAATATAAATCATGTGATTCGCTTGGAATTGAAGCTAACTCTTTTCTTTCGCCTGCATTTGAAGTTAAATCACTTATATCGCAAGTATCCGTAGCTAAATCATTGGTTTCGCATGGATATTTGACTCTATGCCGTGTACTTCGAATTGATTTGAAGCTAAATCATGTGTTTCGCATGGATTTGAAGCTAACTCGTTCGTTTGGCCAGCATTTGATGCTAATCCACATACATCGCCAAGCTAAATCACTTATATCGCAAGTACCCGTAGCTAAATCATTGGTTTCGCATGGATTTGACTCTATGCCGTGTACTTCGAATTGATTTGAAGCTAAATCATGTGTTTCGCTTGGATTAGAAGCTAAGTCGTTTGTTTCGCCAGTATTTGAAGCTACATCATTCATATCGCAATTATTTGCTGCTAAATCATGTGTTTCGCATGGATTTGAAGCTAACTCGTTTGTTGCGCATGCAGTTGAAGCTAAATCATGTATATCACAAGTAATAAACCAATTGTTTCTCATGGCTTTGAAGGTAAACCATCTACATCGAATTCATTTGAAGCTAAATCATTTGTTTCGCATGGATTTGAAGCTAAGACATCTAGTTCGCATTAATTGAAGCTAAATCATTAGTTTCGCATGGATTAGATGCTATATCGTTTGTTTCGTCTGCATTTGAGGCTATATCACTTATATTGCAAGTATCTGATGCTAACTCAGTTGTTTCGCCTGGATTTGAATCTAAACCTTCTACATCGCATTGATTTGAAGCTAAATCATGTGTTTCGCTTGGATTTGAAGCTAAACCTTCTACATCGCATTGATTTGAAGCTAAATCATGTGTTTAGCTTGGATTTGAAGCTAACTCGTTTGATTCGTCTGCATTTGAAGCTATATCACTTATATCCCAAGTGTTTGAAGCTAAGTCATTTGTTTCGTATGGATTTGAAGCTAAACCTTCTACATCGCATGTATTTAAAGCTAAATTATGTGTTTCGCTTGGATTTGAAGCTAAACCTTCTACATCGCATGGATTTGAAGCTAAGCCTTCTACTTCGCGTTGATTTGAAGCTAAATCATGTGTTTCGCATGGATTTGAAGCTGGACTCATTTGTTTCGCATGTAGTTGAAGCTATATGACTTATATCGCAAGTATCTGATGCTAAATCTATTGTTTCGCATGGATTTTAAGCTAAACCTTCTACATCGCATTGATTTGCAGCCAAATCATACGTTTCGCATGGATTTGAAGCTAAGCATTCAAATTCTCACTGATTTGAAGCTAAATCACGTGTATCGCTTGAATTTGAAGCTAACTCGTTTGTTTCGTAGTTGAAGCTAAATCATGTATATCACAAGTATATGAAGCGAAACCATAGTTCCGCATGGATTTGAATCTAAACCTTCTACGTCGCATTGATTTGAAGCTAAATCATGTGTTTCGCTTGGATTTGAAGCTAAACCTTCTACATCTCATTGATTTGAAGCTAAATCAGGTGTTTCGCTTGGATTTTGAAGCTAAACATTCTACATTGCACTGACTTCAAGCTAAATCATGTGTTTCGCTTGGAATTTGAAGCTAACTCCACCGTTTCGCCTTCATTTGAAGCTATGTCACTAATATCGCCAGTATCTGAAAGCTAAATCATTTGGTTTCGCATGGATTTGAAGCTAAACCTTCTACATCGCATTGATTTGAAGCTAAATCATGCGAATCGCTTGGATTTGAAGCTAAACATTCTACATTTCACTGATTTCAAGCTAAATCATGTGTTTCGCTTGGATTTGAAGCTAAACCTTCTACATCGTATTGATTTGAAGCTAAATCGTGTGTTTCGCTTGGATTTGAAGCAAAGGTTTTTACTTCGCATTGATTTGAAGCTAAATAATGTTTTTCGTATGGATTGGAAGCTACCTCGTTTGTTTCGCATGCAGTTGAAGTTAAATCGTGTATTTCGCAAGTATCTGGATCTAAATTATTTGAGTCGCATGGATTTGAAGCTAAACCTTCTACATAGCATTGATTTGAATCTTAATCATGTGTTTCGCATGGATTTGAAGCTAACTCGTTTGTTTCCCCCGCATTTGAAGCTATATCATTTACATCGCAAGTATCTGATGCTAAATCATTTGTTTTGCATGGATTTGAAGCTAAACCTTCTACATCGCATTCATTCGAACCTAAATCATGTGTATCGCATGGACTTGGAGCTAATCCTTCTACATCGCATTGATTTGAACCTTAATCATATGTTTCGCTTGGATTTGAAGTTAACTCTTTTGTTTCGATTGCATTTGAAGCTATATCACTTATATCGCAAGTATCTGAAGCTAAATCATTTTTGTCGCATGGATTTGAAGCTAAACCTTCTACATAGCATTGATTTGAGTCTTAATCATATGTGTCGCATGGATTTGAAGCTAACTCGTTTGTATCCCCCGCATTGGAAGCTATATCACTTATATCGCAAGTATCTGATGCTAACTCATTTGTTTCGCATGGATTTGAATCTAAACCTTCTACATCGCATTGATTTGAAGCCAAATCATGTGTTTCGCTTGGATTTGAGGCTAAACATTCTACATTGCACTGATTTCAAGCTAAATCATGTGTTTCGCTTGGATTTGAAGCTAACTCCACCGTTTCGCCTTCATTTGATGCTATGTCACTAATATCGCCAGTATCTGAAGCTGAATCATTTGTTTCGCATGGATTTTAAACTAAACCTTCTACATCGCATTGATTTGAAGCCAAATCATGTGTTTCGCTTTTATTTGGAGCTAAACCGTCTACATCGCATTGATTTGAACCTAAATCTTGTGTTTCGCATGGATTTGAAACTAAAGATTCTACATCGCATTGATTATAAGCAAAATCTTGTGCATCGCATGGATTTGAAGCTAAACATCCTACATCGCATTGATTTGAAGCTAAATCATGTGTTTCGAGTGGATTTGAAGCTAACTCGTTTGTTTCGCGAGCAGTTGAAGCTATATCACTTATATCTCAAGTATCTGTAGCTAAATCATTTGTGTCGTATGGATTTGAATCTAAACATTCTACATCGCATTGATTTGAACCTAAGTCATGTGTTTCGCATGGATTTGAAGCTACACCTTCTACATCCCATTGATTTGAAGCTAAATCATGTGTTTCTCATTTGGATTTGATGCTAATCATTCTACATCGCATTGATTTGAAGCTAAAGCATGTGTTTCGCTTTCATTTGAAGCTAAACCTTCTACACCGCATTGATTTTAAGCTAAATCATGTGTTTCGCTTAGATTTGAAGCTAACTCGTTTGTTTCCTCTGCATTCGAAGCTATATCGCTTATATCGCAAGTATCTGAAGATAAATCACTTGTTTCGCATGGATTTGGTTCTAACTCGTTTGTTTCGTCTGCATTTGAAGCTATATCACTTATATCTCAAGTATCTGTAGCTAAATCATTTGTGTCGCATGGATTTGAATCTAATCATTCTACATCGCATTGATTTGAAGCTAAAGCATGTGTTCCGCTCTTATTTAAAGCCAAACCTTCTACATCGCGTTGATTTGAAGCTAAATCTTGTGCATCGCATGGATCTGAAGCTAAACCTTCTACATCGCGTTGATTTGAAGCTAAATATTGTGCATCGCATTGATTTGAAGCTAAAACTTCTACATCCCATTCATTTGAAGCTAAATCATGTGTTTCTCCTTTGGATTTGAAGCTAATCATTCTACATCGCATTCATTTGAAGCTAAATCATGTGTTTCGCTTTTATTTGGAGCTAAACCGTCTACATCGCATTGATTTGAACCTAAATCTTGTGTTTCGCATGGATTTGAAACTAAAAATTCTACATCGCATTGATTATAAGCAAAATCTTGTGCATCGCATGGATTTGAAGCTAAACATCCTACATCGCATTGATTTGAAGCTAAATCATGTGTTTCGCGTGGATTTGAAGCTAACTCGTTTGTTTCGCGAGCAGTTGAAGCTATATCACTTATATCTCAAGTATCTGTAGCTAAATCATTTGTGTCGTATGGATTTGAATCTAAACATTCTACATCGCATTGATTTGAACCTAAGTCATGTGTTTCGCATGGATTTGAAGCTAAACCTTCTACATCCCATTGATTTGAAGCTAAATCATGTGTTTCTCATTTGGATTTGATGCTAATCATTCTACATCGCATTGATTTGAAGCTAAAGCATGTGTTTCGCTTTCATTTGAAGCTAAACCTTCTACACCGCATTGATTTTAAGCTAAATCATGTGTTTCGCTTAGATTTGAAGCTACTCGTTTGTTTCCTCTGCATTCGAAGCTATATCGCTTATATCGCAAGTATCTGAAGATAAATCACTTGTTTCGCATGGATTTGGTTCTAACTCGTTTGTTTCGTCTGCATTTGAAGCTATATCACTTATATCTCAAGTATCTGTAGCTAAATCATTTGTGTCGCATGGATTTGAATCTAAACAGTCTACATCGCATTGATTTGAAGCTAAATCATGTGTTTCCCATTGATTTGAAGCTAAATCATGTGTTTCGCATGGATTTGAAGCTAAACCTTCTACATCCCATTGATTTGAAGCTAAATCATGTGTTTCTCCTTTGGATTTGAAGCTAATCATTCTACATCGCATTGATTTGAAGCTAAAGCATGTGTTTCGCTTTTATTTGAAGCTAAACCTTCTACATCGCATTGATTTGAAGCTAAATCATGTGTTTCGCTTTTATTTGAAGCTGAACCTTTCACATCGCATTGATTTGAAGCTAAATCGTGTGTTTCGCTTGGATTTGAAGCTAAACCTTCTATTTCGCATTGATTTGAAGCTAACTCATTTGTTTCGCATGGATTTGGTGCTAACTCGTTTGTTTCGTCTGCATTTGAAGCTAGATCGCTTATATCTCAAGTATCAGTAGCTAAATCATTTGTGTCGCATGGATTTGAATCTAAACATTCTACATCGCATTGATTTGTAGCTAAATCATGTGTTTCGCATGGATTTGAATCTAAACCTTCTACATCCCATTGATTTGAAGCTAAATCATGTGTTTCTCCTTTGGATTTGAAGCTAATCATTCTACATCGCATTGATTTGAAGCTAAAGCATGTGTTCCGCTCTTATTTAAAGCTAAACCGTCTACATCGCATTGATTTGAAGCTAAATCATGTGTTTCGCTTGGATTTGAAGCTAACTCGTTAGTTTCATCTGCATTCGAAGCTATATCACTTATCCCAAGTATCTGATGCTAAATCATTTGTGTCGCATGGATTTGAAGCTAAACCTTCTACATCGCGTTGATTTGAAGCTAAATCTTGTGCATCGCATAGATTTGAAGCTAAACCTTCTACATCCCATTCATTTGAAGCTAAATCATGTGTTTCTCCTTTGGATTTGAAGCTAATCATTCTACATCGCATTGATTTGAAGCTAAAGCATGTGTTCCGATCTTATTTAAAGCCAAACCTTCTACATCGCGTTGATTTGAAGCTAAATCATGTGTTTCGCTTTTATTTGGAGCTAAAACGTCTACATCGCATTGATTTGAACCTAAATCTTGTGTTTCGCATGGATTTGAAACTAAAAATTCTACATCGCATTGATTATAAGCAAAATCTTGTGCATCGCATGGATTTGAAGCTAAACATCCTACATCGCATAGATTTGAAGCTAAATCATGTGTTTCGCGTGGATTTGAAGCTAACTCGTTTGTGTCGCGAGCAGTTGAAGCTATATCACTTATATCTCAAGTATCTGTAGCTAAATCATTTGTGTCGTATGGATTTGAAGCTAATCATTCTACATCGCATTGATTTGAACCTAAATCATGTGTTTCGCATGGATTTGAAGCTAAACCTTCTACATCCCATTGATTTGAAGCTAAATCATGTGTTTCTCCTTTGGATTTGAAGCTATTCATTCTACATCGCATTGATTTGAAGCTAAAGCATGTGTTCCGCTCTTATTTAAAGCCAAACCTTCTACATGGCGTTGATTTGAAGCTAAATCTTGTGCATCGCATGGATTTGAAGCTAAACCTTCTACATCGCGTTGATTTGAAGCTAAATATTGTGCATCGCATAGATTTGAAGCTAAAACTTCTACATCCCATTCATTTGAAGCTAAATCATGTGTTTCTCCTTTGGATTTGAAGCTAATCATTCTACATCGCATTCATTTGAAGCTAAATCATGTGTTTCGCTTTTATTTGGAGCTAAACCGTCTACATCGCATTGATTTGAACCTAAATCTTGTGTTTCGCATGGATTTGAAACTAAAAATTCTACATCGCATTGATTATAAGCAAAATCTTGTGCATCGCATGGATTTGAAGCTAAACATACTACATCGCATTGATTTGAAGCTAAATCATGTGTTTCGCGTGGATTTGAAGCTAACTCGTTTGTTTCGCGAGCAGTTGAAGCTATATCACTTATATCTCAAGTATCTGTAGCTAAATCATTTGTGTCGTATGGATTTGAATCTAAACATTCTACATCGCATTGATTTGAACCTAAGTCATGTGTTTCGCATGGATTTGAAGCTAAACCTTCTACATCCCATTGATTTGAAGCTAAATCATGTGTTTCTCATTTGGATTTGATGCTAATCATTCTACATCGCATTGATTTGAAGCTAAAGCATGTGTTTCGCTTTCATTTGAAGCTAAACCTTCTACACCGCATTGATTTTAAGCTAAATCATGTGTTTCGCTTAGATTTGAAGCTAACTCGTTTGTTTCCTCTGCATTCGAAGCTATATCGCTTATATCGCAAGTATCTGAAGATAAATCACTTGTTTCGCATGGATTTGGTTCTAACTCGTTTGTTTCGTCTGCATTTGAAGCTATATCACTTATATCTCAAGTATCTGTAGCTAAATCATTTGTGTCGCATGGATTTGAATCTAATCATTCTACATCGCATTGATTTGAAGCTAAATCATGTGTTTCGCATGGATTTGAAGCTAAACCTTCTACATCCCATTGATTTGAAGCTAAATCATGTGTTTCTCGTTTGCATTTGAAGCTAATCATCCTACATCGCATTGATTTGAAGCTAAAGCATGTGTTTCGCTTTTATTTGAAGCTAAACCTTCTACATCGCATTGATTTTAAGCTAAATCATGAGTAACGCATGGATTGGAAGCTGACTCGTTTGTTTCGCCTGAATTTGAAGCTATGCCTTTTATATCGCAAGTATTTGAAGCTAAATCATTTGTGTCGCATGTATTTGGAGCCAAATCATGTGTTTCGCTTGGATTTGAAGCTAAACCTTCTACATCGCATTGATTTAAACCTAAATCATGTGTTTCGCATGGATTTGAAGCTAAACCTTCTACATCGCATTGATTTGAAGCTAAATCATGTGTTTCTCCTTTGGATTTGTAGCTAATCATTCTACATCGCATTGATTTGAAGCTAAAGCATGTGTTTCGCTTTTATTTGAAGCTAAACCTTCTACATCGCATTGATTTTAAGCTAAATCGTGTGTTTCGATTGTATTTGAAGCTAACTCGTTTGTTTCCTCTGCATTCGAAGCTGTATCACTTATCGCAAGTATCTGATGCTAAATCATTTGTTTCTCATGGATTTGATGCTAAACCTTCTACATCGCATTGATTTGCAGCTAAATCTTGTGTTCCGCATGGATGTGAAGATAAGTCGTGCGTTTCGACTGCATTTGATCCTATATCACTTATATCGCCAGTATCTGAAGCTAAATCATTTGTTTCGCATGGATTTGGTGCTAACTCGTTTGTTTCGTCTGCATTTGAAGCTATATCACTTATATCTCAAGTATCTGTATCTAAATCATTTGTGTCGCATGGATTTGAATCTAAACATTCTACATCGCATTGATTTGAAGCTAAATCATGTGTTTCGCATGGATTTGAAGCTAAACCTTCTACATCCCTTTGATTTGTAGCTAAATCAAGTGTTTCTCCTTTGGATTTGAAGCTACTCATTCTACATCGCATTGATTTGAAGCTAAATCATGAGTTTTGCGTTTATTTGAATCTAAACCTTCTACATCGCATTGATTTGAGACTAAATCATGTGTTTCGCTTAGATTTGAAGCTAACTCGTTTTTTTCGCATGCAGCTGAATCTAAATAACGTATATCACAAGTATTTGTAGCTAAACCATTTGTTTCGCATGTATTCGAATTTAAGCCGTGTACTTCGAATTGATTTGAAGCTAAATCTTGCGTTTCGCATGGATTTCAAACTAAACCTTCTACATCGCATTGATTATAAACACAATCTTGTGCATCGCACAGATTTGGAGCTAAACCATCTACATCGCATTCAGTTGAAGATAAATCATGTGATTCGCTTGGATTTGAAACTAAACCTTCTATATCGCATTGACTTGAAGCTAAGTAATTTGTATCGCATGGATTTGGTGCTAACTCGTTTGTTTCGTCTGCATTTGAAGCTATATCACTTATATCTCAAGTATCTGTAGCTAAATCATTTGTGTCGCATGGATTTGAATCTAAACATTCTACATCGCATTGATTTGAAGCTAAATCATGTGTTTCGCATGGATTTGAAGCTGAACCTTCTACATCGCATTGATTTGAAGCTAAAGCATGTGTTCCGCTCTTATTTAAAGCCAAACCTTCTACATCGCGTTGATTTGAAGCTAAATCTTGTGCATCGCATGGATTTGAAGCTAAACCTTCTACATCGCGTTGATTTGAAGCTAAATCTTGTGCATCGCATAGATTTGAAGCTAAAACTTCTACATCCCATTCATTTGAAGCTAAATCATGTGTTTCTCCTTTGGATTTGAAGCTAATCATTCTACATCGCATTGATTTGCGCTAAAGCATGTGTTTCGCTTTTATTTGAAGCTCAACCTTCTACATCGCATTGATTGTAAGCTAAATCATGTGTTTCGCTTAGATTTGAAGCTAACTCGTTTGTTTCCTCTGCATTCGAAGCTATATCGCTTATATCGCAAGTATCTGAAGCTAAATCAGTTTTTTCGCATGGATTTGGTTCTAACTCGTTTGTTTCGTCTGCATTTGAAGCTATATCACTTATATCTCAAGTATCTGTAGCTAAATCATTTGTGTCGCATGGATTTGAATCTAAACATTCTACATCGCATTGATTTGAAGCTAAAGCATGTGTTCCGCTCTTATTTAAAGCCAAACCTTCTACATCGCGTTGATTTGAAGCAAAATCTTGTGCATCGCATGGATTTGAAGCTAAACTTTCTACATCGCGTTGATTTGAAGCTAAATCTTGTGCATCGCATAGATTTGAAGCTAAAACTTCTACATCCCATTCATTTGAAGCTAAATCATGTGTTTCTCCTTTGGATTTGAAGCTAATCATTCTACATCGCATTCATTTGAAGCTAAATCATGTGTTTCGCTTTTATTTGGAGCTAAACCGTCTACATCGCATTGATTTGAACCTAAATCTTGTGTTTCGCATGGATTTGAAACTAAAAATTCTACATCGCATTGATTTAAACCTAAATCATGTGTTTCGCATGGATTTGAAGCTAAACCTTCTACATCGCATTGATTTGAAGCTAAATCATGTGTTTCTCCTTTGGATTTGTAGCTAATCATTCTACATCGCATTGATTTGAAGCTAAAGCATGTGTTTCGCTTTTATTTGAAGCTAAACCTTCTACATCGCATTGATTTTAAGCTAAATCGTGTGTTTCGATTGTATTTGAAGCTAACTCGTTTGTTTCCTCTGCATTCGAAGCTGTATCACTTATCGCAAGTATCTGATGCTAAATCATTTGTTTCTCATGGATTTGATGCTAAACCTTCTACATCGCATTGATTTGCAGCTAAATCTTGTGTTCCGCATGGATGTGAAGATAAGTCGTGCGTTTCGACTGCATTTGATCCTATATCACTTATATCGCCAGTATCTGAAGCTAAATCATTTGTTTCGCATGGATTTGGTGCTAACTCGTTTGTTTCGTCTGCATTTGAAGCTATATCACTTATATCTCAAGTATCTGTATCTAAATCATTTGTGTCGCATGGATTTGAATCTAAACATTCTACATCGCATTGATTTGAAGCTAAATCATGTGTTTCGCATGGATTTGAAGCTAAACCTTCTACATCCCTTTGATTTGTAGCTAAATCAAGTGTTTCTCCTTTGGATTTGAAGCTACTCATTCTACATCGCATTGATTTGAAGCTAAATCATGAGTTTTGCGTTTATTTGAATCTAAACCTTCTACATCGCATTGATTTGAGACTAAATCATGTGTTTCGCTTAGATTTGAAGCTAACTCGTTTTTTTCGCATGCAGCTGAATCTAAATAACGTATATCACAAGTATTTGTAGCTAAACCATTTGTTTCGCATGTATTCGAATTTAAGCCGTGTACTTCGAATTGATTTGAAGCTAAATCTTGCGTTTCGCATGGATTTCAAACTAAACCTTCTACATCGCATTGATTATAAACACAATCTTGTGCATCGCACAGATTTGGAGCTAAACCATCTACATCGCATTCAGTTGAAGATAAATCATGTGATTCGCTTGGATTTGAAACTAAACCTTCTATATCGCATTGACTTGAAGCTAAGTAATTTGTATCGCATGGATTTGGTGCTAACTCGTTTGTTTCGTCTGCATTTGAAGCTATATCACTTATATCTCAAGTATCTGTAGCTAAATCATTTGTGTCGCATGGATTTGAATCTAAACATTCTACATCGCATTGATTTGAAGCTAAATCATGTGTTTCGCATGGATTTGAAGCTGAACCTTCTACATCGCATTGATTTGAAGCTAAAGCATGTGTTCCGCTCTTATTTAAAGCCAAACCTTCTACATCGCGTTGATTTGAAGCTAAATCTTGTGCATCGCATGGATTTGAAGCTAAACCTTCTACATCGCGTTGATTTGAAGCTAAATCTTGTGCATCGCATAGATTTGAAGCTAAAACTTCTACATCCCATTCATTTGAAGCTAAATCATGTGTTTCTCCTTTGGATTTGAAGCTAATCATTCTACATCGCATTGATTTGCGCTAAAGCATGTGTTTCGCTTTTATTTGAAGCTCAACCTTCTACATCGCATTGATTGTAAGCTAAATCATGTGTTTCGCTTAGATTTGAAGCTAACTCGTTTGTTTCCTCTGCATTCGAAGCTATATCGCTTATATCGCAAGTATCTGAAGCTAAATCAGTTTTTTCGCATGGATTTGGTTCTAACTCGTTTGTTTCGTCTGCATTTGAAGCTATATCACTTATATCTCAAGTATCTGTAGCTAAATCATTTGTGTCGCATGGATTTGAATCTAAACATTCTACATCGCATTGATTTGAAGCTAAAGCATGTGTTCCGCTCTTATTTAAAGCCAAACCTTCTACATCGCGTTGATTTGAAGCAAAATCTTGTGCATCGCATGGATTTGAAGCTAAACTTTCTACATCGCGTTGATTTGAAGCTAAATCTTGTGCATCGCATAGATTTGAAGCTAAAACTTCTACATCCCATTCATTTGAAGCTAAATCATGTGTTTCTCCTTTGGATTTGAAGCTAATCATTCTACATCGCATTCATTTGAAGCTAAATCATGTGTTTCGCTTTTATTTGGAGCTAAACCGTCTACATCGCATTGATTTGAACCTAAATCTTGTGTTTCGCATGGATTTGAAACTAAAAATTCTACATCGCATTGATTATAAGCAAAATCTGGTGCATCGCATGGATTTGAAGCTAAACATCCTACATCGCATTGATTTGAAGCTAAATCATGTGTTTCTCCTTTGGATTTGATGCTAATCATTCTACATCGCATTGATTTGCGCTAAAGCATGTGTTTCGCTTTTATTTGAAGCTCAACCTTCTACATCGCATTGATTGTAAGCTAAATCATGTGTTTCGCTTAGATTTGAAGCTAACTCGTTTGTTTCGCCTGAATTTGAAGCTATGCCTTTTATATCGCAAGTATTTGAAGCTAAATCATTTGTGTCGCATGTATTTGGAGCCAAATCATGTGTTTCGCTTGGATTTGAAGCTAAACCTTCTACATCGCATTGATTTAAACCTAAATCATGTGTTTCGCATGGATTTGAAGCTAAACCTTCTACATCGCATTGATTTGAAGCTAAATCATGTGTTTCTTCTTTGGATTTGTAGCTAATCATTCTACATCGCATTGATTTGAAGCTAAAGCATGTGTTTCGCTTTTATTTGAAGCTAAACCTTCTACATCGCATTGATTTTAAGCTAAATCGTGTGTTTCGCTTGTATTTGAAGCTAACTCGTTTGTTTCCTCTGCATTCGAAGCTATATCACTTATCGCAAGTATCTGATGCTAAATCATTTGTTTCTCATGGATTTGATGCTAAACCTTCTACATCGCATTGATTTGCAGCTAAATCTTGTGTTCCGAATGGATGTGAAGATAAGTCGTGCGTTTCGACTGCATTTGATCCTATATCACTTATATCGCCAGTATCTGAAGCTAAATCATTTGTTTCGCATGGATTTGGTGCTAACTCGTTTGTTTCGTCTGCATTTGAAGCTATATCACTTATATCTCAAGTATCTGTATCTAAATCATTTGTGTCGCATGGATTTGAATCTAAACATTCTACATCGCATTGATTTGAAGCTAAATCATGTGTTTCGCATGGATTTGAAGCTAAACCTTCTACATCCCTTTGATTTGAAGCTAAATCAAGTGTTTCTCCTTTGGATTTGAAGCTACTCATTCTACATCGCATTGATTTGAAGCTAAATCATGAGTTTTGCGTTTATTTGAATCTAAACCTTCTACATCGCATTGATTTGAGACTAAATCATGTGTTTCGCTTAGATTTGAAGCTAACTCGTTTTTTTCGCATGCAGCTGAATCTAAATAACGTATATCACAAGTATTTGTAGCTAAACCATTTGTTTCGCATGTATTCGAATTTAAGCCGTGTACTTCGAATTGATTTGAAGCTAAATCTTGCGTTTCGCATGGATTTCAAACTAAACCTTCTACATCGCATTGATTATAAACACAATCTTGTGCATCGCACAGATTTGGAGCTAAACCATCTACATCGCATTCAGTTGAAGATAAATCATGTGATTCGCTTGGATTTGAAACTAAACCTTCTATATCGCATTGACTTGAAGCTAAGTAATTTGTATCGCATGGATTTGGTGCTAACTCGTTTGTTTCGTCTGCATTTGAAGCTATATCACTTATATCTCAAGTATCTGTAGCTAAATCATTTGTGTCGCATGGATTTGAATCTAAACATTCTACATCGCATTGATTTGAAGCTAAATCATGTGTTTCGCATGGATTTGAAGCTGAACCTTCTACATCGCATTGATTTGAAGCTAAAGCATGTGTTCCGCTCTTATTTAAAGCCAAACCTTCTACATCGCGTTGATTTGAAGCTAAATCTTGTGCATCGCATGGATTTGAAGCTAAACCTTCTACATCGCGTTGATTTGAAGCTAAATCTTGTGCATCGCATAGATTTGAAGCTAAAACTTCTACATCCCATTCATTTGAAGCTAAATCATGTGTTTCTCCTTTGGATTTGAAGCTAATCATTCTACATCGCATTGATTTGCGCTAAAGCATGTGTTTCGCTTTTATTTGAAGCTCAACCTTCTACATCGCATTGATTGTAAGCTAAATCATGTGTTTCGCTTAGATTTGAAGCTAACTCGTTTGTTTCCTCTGCATTCGAAGCTATATCGCTTATATCGCAAGTATCTGAAGCTAAATCAGTTTTTTCGCATGGATTTGGTTCTAACTCGTTTGTTTCGTCTGCATTTGAAGCTATATCACTTATATCTCAAGTATCTGTAGCTAAATAATTTGTGTCGCATGGATTTGAATCTAAACATTCTACATCGCATTGATTTGAAGCTAAAGCATGTGTTCCGCTCTTATTTAAAGCCAAACCTTCTACATCGCGTTGATTTGAAGCAAAATCTTGTGCATCGCATGGATTTGAAGCTAAACTTTCTACATCGCGTTGATTTGAAGCTAAATCTTGTGCATCGCATAGATTTGAAGCTAAAACTTCTACATCCCATTCATTTGAAGCTAAATCATGTGTTTCTCCTTTGGATTTGAAGCTAATCATTCTACATCGCATTCATTTGAAGCTAAATCATGTGTTTCGCTTTTATTTGGAGCTAAACCGTCTACATCGCATTGATTTGAACCTAAATCTTGTGTTTCGCATGGATTTGAAACTAAAAATTCTACATCGCATTGATTATAAGCAAAATCTGGTGCATCGCATGGATTTGAAGCTAAACATCCTACATCGCATTGATTTGAAGCTAAATCATGTGTTTCTCCTTTGGATTTGATGCTAATCATTCTACATCGCATTGATTTGCGCTAAAGCATGTGTTTCGCTTTTATTTGAAGCTCAACCTTCTACATCGCATTGATTGTAAGCTAAATCATGTGTTTCGCTTAGATTTGAAGCTAACTCGTTTGTTTCCTCTGCATTCGAAGCTATATCGCTTATATCGCAAGTATCTGAAGCTAAATCAGTTTTTTCGCATGGATTTGGTTCTAACTCGTTTGTTTCGTCTGCATTTGAAGCTATATCACTTATATCTCAAGTATCTGTAGCTAAATCATTTGTGTCGCATGGATTTGAATCTAAACATTCTACATCGCATTGATTTGAAGCTAAATCATGTGTTTCGCATGGATTTGAAGCTAAACCTTCTACATC
The DNA here is from genome assembly GCF_051020955.1 of Megalopta genalis. Classification (NCBI taxonomy): domain Eukaryota; kingdom Metazoa; phylum Arthropoda; class Insecta; order Hymenoptera; family Halictidae; genus Megalopta; species Megalopta genalis. The sequence continues at coordinate 247,569 of NC_135015.1, read as the reverse complement.
GCATTGATTTGAAGCTAAATCATGTGTTTCTCGTTTGGATTTGAAGCTAATCAGTCTACATCGCATTGATTTGAACCTAAATCATGTGTTTCGCATGGATTTGAAGCTAAACCTTCTACATCCCATTGATTTGCAGCTAAATCATGTGTTTCTCCTTTGGATTTGAAGCTAATCATTCTACATCGCATTGATTTGAAGATAAAGCATGTGTTTCGGTTTTATTTGAAGCTAAATCTTCTACATCGCATTGATTTGAAGCTAAATCATGAGTAACGCATGGATTGGAAGCTGACTCGTTTGTTTCGCCTGAATTTGAAGCTATGCCTTTTATATCGCAAGTATTTGAAGCTAAATCATTTGTGTCGCATGTATTTGGAGCCAAATCATGTGTTTCGCTTGGATTTGAAGCTAAACCTTCTACATCGCATTGATTTAAACCTAAATCATGTGTTTCGCATGGATTTGAAGCTAAACCTTCTACATCGCATTGATTTGAAGCTAAATCATGTGTTTCTTCTTTGGATTTGTAGCTAATCATTCTACATCGCATTGATTTGAAGCTAAAGCATGTGTTTCGCTTTTATTTGAAGCTAAACCTTCTACATCGCATTGATTTTAAGCTAAATCGTGTGTTTCGCTTGTATTTGAAGCTAACTCGTTTGTTTCCTCTGCATTCGAAGCTATATCACTTATCGCAAGTATCTGATGCTAAATCATTTGTTTCTCATGGATTTGATGCTAAACCTTCTACATCGCATTGATTTGCAGCTAAATCTTGTGTTCCGAATGGATGTGAAGATAAGTCGTGCGTTTCGACTGCATTTGATCCTATATCACTTATATCGCCAGTATCTGAAGCTAAATCATTTGTTTCGCATGGATTTGGTGCTAACTCGTTTGTTTCGTCTGCATTTGAAGCTATATCACTTATATCTCAAGTATCTGTATCTAAATCATTTGTGTCGCATGGATTTGAATCTAAACATTCTGCATCGCATTGATTTGAAGCTAAATCATGTGTTTCGCCTGGATTTGAAGCTAAACCTTCTACATCCCTTTGATTTGAAGCTAAATCAAGTGTTTCTCCTTTGGATTTGAAGCTACTCATTCTACATCGCATTGATTTGAAGCTAAATCATGAGTTTTGCTTTTATTTGAATCTAAACCTTCTACATCGCATTGATTTGAGGCTAAATCATGTGTTTCGCTTAGATTTGAAGCTGACTCGTTTTTTTCGCATGCAGCTGAATCTAAATAACGTATATCACAAGTATTTGTAGCTAAACCATTTGTTTCGCATGTATTCGAATTTAAGCCGTGTACTTCGAATTGATTTGAAGCTAAATCTTGTGTTTCGCATGGATTTGAAACTAAACCTTCTACATCGCATTGATTATAAACACAATCTTGTGCATCGCACAGATTTGGAGCTAAACCATCTACATCGCATTCACTTGAAGATAAATCATGTGATTCGCTTGGATTTGAAACTAAACCTTCTATATCGCATTGACTTGAAGCTAAGTAATTTGTATCGCATGGATTCGGTGCTAACTCGTTTGTTTCGTCTGCATTTAAAGCTATATCACTTATATCTCAAGTATCTGTAGCTAAATCATTTGTGTCGCATGGATTTGAATCTAAACATTCTACATCGCATTGATTTGAAGCTAAATCATGTGTTTCGCATGGATTTGAAGCTAAACCTTCTACATCGCATTGATTTGAAGCTAAATCATGTGTTTCGCTTGGATTTGAAGCTAACTCGTTAGTTTCCTCTGCATTCGAAGCTATATCACTTATCGCAAGTATCTGATGCTAAATCATTTGTGTCGCATGGATTTGAAGCTAAACCTTCTACATCGCGTTGATTTGAAGCTAAATCTTGTGCATCGCATAGATTTGAAGCTAAACCTTCTACATCCCATTCATTTGAAGCTAAATCATGTGTTTCTCCTTTGGATTTGAAGCTAATCATTCTACATCGCATTGATTTGAAGCTAAAGCATGTGTTCCGCTCTTATTTAAAGCCAAACCTTCTACATCGCGTTGATTTGAAGCTAAATCTTGTGCATCGCATGGATTTGAAGCTAAACCTTCTACATCGCGTTGATTTGAAGCTAAATCTTGTGCATCGCATAGATTTGAAGCTAAAACTTCTACATCCCATTCATTTGAAGCTAAATCATGTGTTTCTCCTTTGGATTTGAAGCTAATCATTCTACATCGCATTCATTTGAAGCTAAATCATGTGTTTCGCATGGATTTGAAGCTAAACCTTCTACATCCCATTGATTTGAAGCTAAATCATGTGTTTCTCGTTTGGATTTGAAGCTAATTGTTCTACATCGCATTGATTTGAACCTAAATCATGTGTTTCGCATGGATTTGAAGCTAAACCTTCTACATCCCATTGATTTGAAGCTAAATCATGTGTTTCTCGTTTGGATTTGAAGCTAATCATTCTACATCGCATTGATTTGAACCTAAATCATGTGTTTCGCATGGATTTGAAGCTAAACCTTCTACATCCCATTGATTTGCAGCTAAATCATGTGTTTCTCCTTTGGATTTGAAGCTAATCATTCTACATCGCATTGATTTGAAGATAAAGCATGTGTTTCGCTTTTATTTGAAGCTAAATCTTCTACATCGCATTGATTTGAAGCTAAATCATGTGTTTCTCCTTTGGATTTGAAGCTAATCATTCTAAATCGCATTGATTTGAAGCTAAAGCATGTGTTTCGCTTTTATTTGAAACTAAACCTTCTACATCGCAATGATTTGAAGCTAAATCATGTGTTTCTCCTTTGGATTTGAAGCTAATCATTCTACATCGCATTGATTTGAAGCTAAAGCATGTGTTCCGCTCTTATTTAAAGCCAAACCTTCTACATCGCGTTGATTTGAAGCTAAATCTTGTGCATCGCATGGATTTGAAGCTAAACCTTCTACATCGCGTTGATTTGAACCTAAATCATGTGTTTCGCATGGATTTGAAGCTAAACCTTCTACATCCCTTTGACTTGAAGCAAAATCATGTGTTTCTCCTTTGGATTTGAACCTACTCATTCTACATCGCATTGATTTGAAGCTAAATCATGTGTTTTGCTTTTATTTGAATCTAAACTTTCTACATCGCATTGATTTGAGGCTGAATCATGTGTTTCGCTTAGATTTGAAGCTAACTCGTTTGTTTCGCATGCAGCTGAATCTAAATAACGTATATCACAAGTATTTGTAGCTAAACCATTTGTTTCGCATGTATTCGAATTTAAGCCGTGTACTTCGAATTGATTTGAAGTTAAATCTTGTGTTTCGCATGGATTTGAAGCTGAACCTTCCACATTGCATTAATTTGAAGCTAAATAATCTGTTTTGCATGGATTTGAAGCTGACTCGTCTGTTTCTCCTACATTTGAAGCTGTATCACTTATATAGCAAGTATCTGAAGCTATATCATTTGTTTCGCATGGATTTGTAGCTAAACCTTCTACGTCGCATTGATTTGAAGCTAAATCATGAGTTACGCATGGATTGGAAGCTGACTCGTTTGTTTCGCCTGAATTTGAAGCTATGCCTTTTATATCGCAAGTATTTGAAGCTAAATCATTTGTGTCGCATGTATTTGGAGCCAAATCATGTGTTTCGCTTGGATTTGAAGCTAAACCTTCTACATCGCATTGATTTAAACCTAAATCATGTGTTTCGCATGGATTTGAAGCTAAACCTTCTACATCGCATTGATTTGAAGCTAAATCATGTGTTTCTCCTTTGGATTTGTAGCTAATCATTCTACATCGCATTGATTTGAAGCTAAAGCATGTGTTTCGCTTTTATTTGAAGCTAAACCTTCTACATCGCATTGATTTTAAGCTAAATCGTGTGTTTCGCTTGTATTTGAAGCTAACTCGTTTGTTTCCTCTGCATTCGAAGCTATATCACTTATCGCAAGTATCTGATGCTAAATCATTTGTTTCTCATGGATTTGATGCTAAACCTTCTACATCGCTTTGATTTGCAGCTAAATCTTGTGTTCCGCATGGATGTGAAGATAAGTCGTGCGTTTCGACTGCATTTGATCCTATATCACTTATATCGCCAGTATCTGAAGGTAAATCATTTGTTTCGCATGGATTTGGTGCTAACTCGTTTGTTTCGTCTGCATTTGAAGCTATATCACTTATATCTCAAGTATCTGTATCTAAATCATTTGTGTCGCATGGATTTGAATCTAAACATTCTACATCGCATTGATTTGAAGCTAAATCATGTGTTTCGCATGGATTTGAATCTAAACATTCTACATCGCATTGATTTGAAGCTAAATCATGTGTTTCGCATGGATTTGAAGCTAAACCTTCTACATCCCTTTGATTTGAAGCTAAATCAAGTGATTCTCCTTTGGATTTGAAGCTACTCATTCTACATCGCATTGATTTGAAGCTAAATCATGAGTTTTGCTTTTATTTGAATCTAAACCTTCTACATCGCATTGATTTGAGGCTAAATCATGTGTTTCGATTAGATTTGAAGCTAACTCGTCTTTTTCGCATGCAGCTGAATCTAAATAACGTATATCACAAGTATTTGTAGCTAAACCATTTGTTTCGCATGTATTCGAATTTAAGCCGTGTACTTCGAATTGATTTGAAGCTAAATCTTGTGTTTCGCATGGATTTGAAACTAAACCTTCTACATCGCATTGATTATAAACACAATCTTGTGCATCGCACAGATTTGGAGCTAAACCATCTACATCGCATTCAGTTGAAGATAAATCATGTGATTCGCTTGGATTTGAAACTAAACCTTCTATATCGCATTGACTTGAAGCTAAGTAATTTGTATCGCATGGATTTGGTGCTAACTCGTTTGTTTCGTCTGCATTTGAAGCTATATCACTTATATCTCAAGTATCTGTATCTAAATCATTTGTGTCGCATGGATTTGAATCTAAACATTCTACATCGCATTGATTTGAAGCTAAATCATGTGTTTCGCATGGATTTGAAGCTAAACCTTCTACATCGCATTGATTTGAAGCTAAATCATGTGTTTCGCTTGGATTTGAAGCTAACTCGTTAGTTTCCTCTGCATTCGAAGCTATATCACTTATCGCAAGTATCTGATGCTAAATCATTTGTGTCGCATGGATTTGAAGCTAAACCTTCTACATCGCGTTGATTTGAAGCTAAATCTTGTGCATCGCATAGATTTGAAGCTAAACCTTCTACATCCCATTCATTTGAAGCTAAATCATGTGTTTCTCCTTTGGATTTGAAGCTAATCATTCTACATCGCATTGATTTGCGCTAAAGCATGTGTTTCGCTTTTATTTGAAGCTCAACCTTCTACATCGCATTGATTGTAAGCTAAATCATGTGTTTCGCTTAGATTTGAAGCTAACTCGTTTGTTTCCTCTGCATTCGAAGCTATATCGCTTATATCGCAAGTATCTGAAGCTAAATCAGTTTTTTCGCATGGATTTGGTTCTAACTCGTTTGTTTCGTCTGCATTTGAAGCTATATCACTTATATCTCAAGTATCTGTAGCTAAATCATTTGTGTCGCATGGATTTGAATCTAAACATTCTACATCGCATTGATTTGAAGCTAAAGCATGTGTTCCGCTCTTATTTAAAGCCAAACCTTCTACATCGCGTTGATTTGAAGCAAAATCTTGTGCATCGCATGGATTTGAAGCTAAACTTTCTACATCGCGTTGATTTGAAGCTAAATCTTGTGCATCGCATAGATTTGAAGCTAAAACTTCTACATCCCATTCATTTGAAGCTAAATCATGTGTTTCTCCTTTGGATTTGAAGCTAATCATTCTACATCGCATTCATTTGAAGCTAAATCATGTGTTTCGCTTTTATTTGGAGCTAAACCGTCTACATCGCATTGATTTGAACCTAAATCTTGTGTTTCGCATGGATTTGAAACTAAAAATTCTACATCGCATTGATTATAAGCAAAATCTGGTGCATCGCATGGATTTGAAGCTAAACATCCTACATCGCATTGATTTGAAGCTAAATCATGTGTTTCTCCTTTGGATTTGATGCTAATCATTCTACATCGCATTCATTTGAAGCTAAATCATGTGTTTCGCTTTTATTTGAAGCTCAACCTTCTACATCGCATTGATTGTAAGCTAAATCATGTGTTTCGCTTAGATTTGAAGCTAACTCGTTTGTTTCCTCTGCATTCGAAGCTATATCGCTTATATCGCAAGTATCTGAAGCTAAATCAGTTTTTTCGCATGGATTTGGTTCTAACTCGTTTGTTTCGTCTGCATTTGAAGCTATATCACTTATATCTCAAGTATCTGTAGCTAAATCATTTGTGTCGCATGGATTTGAATCTAAACATTCTACATCGCATTGATTTGAAGCTAAATCATGTGTTTCGCATGGATTTGAAGCTAAACCTTCTACATCGCATTGATTTGAAGCTAAATCATGTGTTTCTCGTTTGGATTTGAAGCTAATCAGTCTACATCGCATTGATTTGAACCTAAATCATGTGTTTCGCATGGATTTGAAGCTAAACCTTCTACATCCCATTGATTTGCAGCTAAATCATGTGTTTCTCCTTTGGATTTGAAGCTAATCATTCTACATCGCATTGATTTGAAGATAAAGCATGTGTTTCGGTTTTATTTGAAGCTAAATCTTCTACATCGCATTGATTTGAAGCTAAATCATGAGTAACGCATGGATTGGAAGCTGACTCGTTTGTTTCGCCTGAATTTGAAGCTATGCCTTTTATATCGCAAGTATTTGAAGCTAAATCATTTGTGTCGCATGTATTTGGAGCCAAATCATGTGTTTCGCTTGGATTTGAAGCTAAACCTTCTACATCGCATTGATTTAAACCTAAATCATGTGTTTCGCATGGATTTGAAGCTAAACCTTCTACATCGCATTGATTTGAAGCTAAATCATGTGTTTCTTCTTTGGATTTGTAGCTAATCATTCTACATCGCATTGATTTGAAGCTAAAGCATGTGTTTCGCTTTTATTTGAAGCTAAACCTTCTACATCGCATTGATTTTAAGCTAAATCGTGTGTTTCGCTTGTATTTGAAGCTAACTCGTTTGTTTCCTCTGCATTCGAAGCTATATCACTTATCGCAAGTATCTGATGCTAAATCATTTGTTTCTCATGGATTTGATGCTAAACCTTCTACATCGCATTGATTTGCAGCTAAATCTTGTGTTCCGAATGGATGTGAAGATAAGTCGTGCGTTTCGACTGCATTTGATCCTATATCACTTATATCGCCAGTATCTGAAGCTAAATCATTTGTTTCGCATGGATTTGGTGCTAACTCGTTTGTTTCGTCTGCATTTGAAGCTATATCACTTATATCTCAAGTATCTGTATCTAAATCATTTGTGTCGCATGGATTTGAATCTAAACATTCTACATCGCATTGATTTGAAGCTAAATCATGTGTTTCGCATGGATTTGAAGCTAAACCTTCTACATCCCTTTGATTTGAAGCTAAATCAAGTGTTTCTCCTTTGGATTTGAAGCTACTCATTCTACATCGCATTGATTTGAAGCTAAATCATGAGTTTTGCGTTTATTTGAATCTAAACCTTCTACATCGCATTGATTTGAGACTAAATCATGTGTTTCGCTTAGATTTGAAGCTAACTCGTTTTTTTCGCATGCAGCTGAATCTAAATAACGTATATCACAAGTATTTGTAGCTAAACCATTTGTTTCGCATGTATTCGAATTTAAGCCGTGTACTTCGAATTGATTTGAAGCTAAATCTTGCGTTTCGCATGGATTTCAAACTAAACCTTCTACATCGCATTGATTATAAACACAATCTTGTGCATCGCACAGATTTGGAGCTAAACCATCTACATCGCATTCAGTTGAAGATAAATCATGTGATTCGCTTGGATTTGAAACTAAACCTTCTATATCGCATTGACTTGAAGCTAAGTAATTTGTATCGCATGGATTTGGTGCTAACTCGTTTGTTTCGTCTGCATTTGAAGCTATATCACTTATATCTCAAGTATCTGTAGCTAAATCATTTGTGTCGCATGGATTTGAATCTAAACATTCTACATCGCATTGATTTGAAGCTAAATCATGTGTTTCGCATGGATTTGAAGCTGAACCTTCTACATCGCATTGATTTGAAGCTAAAGCATGTGTTCCGCTCTTATTTAAAGCCAAACCTTCTACATCGCGTTGATTTGAAGCTAAATCTTGTGCATCGCATGGATTTGAAGCTAAACCTTCTACATCGCGTTGATTTGAAGCTAAATCTTGTGCATCGCATAGATTTGAAGCTAAAACTTCTACATCCCATTCATTTGAAGCTAAATCATGTGTTTCTCCTTTGGATTTGAAGCTAATCATTCTACATCGCATTGATTTGCGCTAAAGCATGTGTTTCGCTTTTATTTGAAGCTCAACCTTCTACATCGCATTGATTGTAAGCTAAATCATGTGTTTCGCTTAGATTTGAAGCTAACTCGTTTGTTTCCTCTGCATTCGAAGCTATATCGCTTATATCGCAAGTATCTGAAGCTAAATCAGTTTTTTCGCATGGATTTGGTTCTAACTCGTTTGTTTCGTCTGCATTTGAAGCTATATCACTTATATCTCAAGTATCTGTAGCTAAATCATTTGTGTCGCATGGATTTGAATCTAAACATTCTACATCGCATTGATTTGAAGCTAAAGCATGTGTTCCGCTCTTATTTAAAGCCAAACCTTCTACATCGCGTTGATTTGAAGCAAAATCTTGTGCATCGCATGGATTTGAAGCTAAACTTTCTACATCGCGTTGATTTGAAGCTAAATCTTGTGCATCGCATAGATTTGAAGCTAAAACTTCTACATCCCATTCATTTGAAGCTAAATCATGTGTTTCTCCTTTGGATTTGAAGCTAATCATTCTACATCGCATTCATTTGAAGCTAAATCATGTGTTTCGCTTTTATTTGGAGCTAAACCGTCTACATCGCATTGATTTGAACCTAAATCTTGTGTTTCGCATGGATTTGAAACTAAAAATTCTACATCGCATTGATTATAAGCAAAATCTGGTGCATCGCATGGATTTGAAGCTAAACATCCTACATCGCATTGATTTGAAGCTAAATCATGTGTTTCTCCTTTGGATTTGATGCTAATCATTCTACATCGCATTGATTTGCGCTAAAGCATGTGTTTCGCTTTTATTTGAAGCTCAACCTTCTACATCGCATTGATTGTAAGCTAAATCATGTGTTTCGCTTAGATTTGAAGCTAACTCGTTTGTTTCCTCTGCATTCGAAGCTATATCGCTTATATCGCAAGTATCTGAAGCTAAATCAGTTTTTTCGCATGGATTTGGTTCTAACTCGTTTGTTTCGTCTGCATTTGAAGCTATATCACTTATATCTCAAGTATCTGTAGCTAAATCATTTGTGTCGCATGGATTTGAATCTAAACATTCTACATCGCATTGATTTGAAGCTAAATCATGTGTTTCGCATGGATTTGAAGCTAAACCTTCTACATCGCATTGATTTGAAGCTAAATCATGTGTTTCTCGTTTGGATTTGAAGCTAATCAGTCTACATCGCATTGATTTGAACCTAAATCATGTGTTTCGCATGGATTTGAAGCTAAACCTTCTACATCCCATTGATTTGCAGCTAAATCATGTGTTTCTCCTTTGGATTTGAAGCTAATCATTCTACATCGCATTGATTTGAAGATAAAGCATGTGTTTCGGTTTTATTTGAAGCTAAATCTTCTACATCGCATTGATTTGAAGCTAAATCATGAGTAACGCATGGATTGGAAGCTGACTCGTTTGTTTCGCCTGAATTTGAAGCTATGCCTTTTATATCGCAAGTATTTGAAGCTAAATCATTTGTGTCGCATGTATTTGGAGCCAAATCATGTGTTTCGCTTGGATTTGAAGCTAAACCTTCTACATCGCATTGATTTAAACCTAAATCATGTGTTTCGCATGGATTTGAAGCTAAACCTTCTACATCGCATTGATTTGAAGCTAAATCATGTGTTTCTTCTTTGGATTTGTAGCTAATCATTCTACATCGCATTGATTTGAAGCTAAAGCATGTGTTTCGCTTTTATTTGAAGCTAAACCTTCTACATCGCATTGATTTTAAGCTAAATCGTGTGTTTCGCTTGTATTTGAAGCTAACTCGTTTGTTTCCTCTGCATTCGAAGCTATATCACTTATCGCAAGTATCTGATGCTAAATCATTTGTTTCTCATGGATTTGATGCTAAACCTTCTACATCGCATTGATTTGCAGCTAAATCTTGTGTTCCGAATGGATGTGAAGATAAGTCGTGCGTTTCGACTGCATTTGATCCTATATCACTTATATCGCCAGTATCTGAAGCTAAATCATTTGTTTCGCATGGATTTGGTGCTAACTCGTTTGTTTCGTCTGCATTTGAAGCTATATCACTTATATCTCAAGTATCTGTATCTAAATCATTTGTGTCGCATGGATTTGAATCTAAACATTCTGCATCGCATTGATTTGAAGCTAAATCATGTGTTTCGCATGGATTTGAAGCTAAACCTTCTACATCCCTTTGATTTGAAGCTAAATCAAGTGTTTCTCCTTTGGATTTGAAGCTACTCATTCTACATCGCATTGATTTGAAGCTAAATCATGAGTTTTGCTTTTATTTGAATCTAAACCTTCTACATCGCATTGATTTGAGGCTAAATCATGTGTTTCGCTTAGATTTGAAGCTAACTCGTTTTTTTCGCATGCAGCTGAATCTAAATAACGTATATCACAAGTATTTGTAGCTAAACCATTTGTTTCGCATGTATTCGAATTTAAGCCGTGTACTTCGAATTGATTTGAAGCTAAATCTTGTGTTTCGCATGGATTTGAAACTAAACCTTCTACATCGCATTGATTATAAACACAATCTTGTGCATCGCACAGATTTGGAGCTAAACCATCTACATCGCATTCACTTGAAGATAAATCATGTGATTCGCTTGGATTTGAAACTAAACCTTCTATATCGCATTGACTTGAAGCTAAGTAATTTGTATCGCATGGATTCGGTGCTAACTCGTTTGTTTCGTCTGCATTTAAAGCTATATCACTTATATCTCAAGTATCTGTAGCTAAATCATTTGTGTCGCATGGATTTGAATCTAAACATTCTACATCGCATTGATTTGAAGCTAAATCATGTGTTTCGCATGGATTTGAAGCTAAACCTTCTACATCGCATTGATTTGAAGCTAAATCATGTGTTTCGCTTGGATTTGAAGCTAACTCGTTAGTTTCCTCTGCATTCGAAGCTATATCACTTATCGCAAGTATCTGATGCTAAATCATTTGTGTCGCATGGATTTGAAGCTAAACCTTCTACATCGCGTTGATTTGAAGCTAAATCTTGTGCATCGCATAGATTTGAAGCTAAACCTTCTACATCCCATTCATTTGAAGCTAAATCATGTGTTTCTCCTTTGGATTTGAAGCTAATCATTCTACATCGCATTGATTTGAAGCTAAAGCATGTGTTCCGCTCTTATTTAAAGCCAAACCTTCTACATCGCGTTGATTTGAAGCTAAATCTTGTGCATCGCATGGATTTGAAGCTAAACCTTCTACATCGCGTTGATTTGAAGCTAAATCTTGTGCATCGCATAGATTTGAAGCTAAAACTTCTACATCCCATTCATTTGAAGCTAAATCATGTGTTTCTCCTTTGGATTTGAAGCTAATCATTCTACATCGCATTCATTTGAAGCTAAATCATGTGTTTCGCTTTTATTTGGAGCTAAACCGTCTACATCGCATTGATTTGAACCTAAATCTTGTGTTTCGCATGGATTTGAAACTAAAAATTCTACATCGCATTGATTATAAACAAAATCTTGTGCATCGCATGGATTTGGAGCTAAACCATCTACATCGCATTCAGTTGAAGATAAATCATGTGATTCGCTTGGATTTGAAACTAAACCTTCTATATCGCATTGACTTGAAGCTAAGTAATTTGTATCGCATGGATTCGGTGCTAACTCGTTTGTTTCGTCTGCATTTGAAGCTATATCACTTATATCTCAAGTATCTGTAGCTAAATCATTTGTGTCGCATGGATTTGAATCTAAACATTCTACATCGCATTGATTTGAAGCTAAATCATGTGTTTCGCATGGATTTGAAGCTAAACCTTCTACATCCCATTGATTTGAAGCTAAATCATGTGTTTCTCGTTTGGATTTGAAGCTAATTGTTCTACATCGCATTGATTTGAACCTAAATCATGTGTTTCGCATGGATTTGAAGCTAAACCTTCTACATCCCATTGATTTGAAGCTAAATCATGTGTTTCTCGTTTGGATTTGAAGCTAATCATTCTACATCGCATTGATTTGAACCTAAATCATGTGTTTCGCATGGATTTGAAGCTAAACCTTCTACATCCCATTGATTTGCAGCTAAATCATGTGTTTCTCCTTTGGATTTGAAGCTAATCATTCTACATCGCATTGATTTGAAGATAAAGCATGTGTTTCGCTTTTATTTGAAGCTAAATCTTCTACATCGCATTGATTTGAAGCTAAATCATGTCTTTCGCTTAGATTTGAAGCTAACTCGTTTGTTTCCTCTGCATTCGAAGCTATATCGCTTATATCGCAAGTATCTGAAGCTATATCATTTGTTTCGCATGGATTTGAAGCTAAACCTTCTACGTCGCATTGATTTGAAGCTAAATCATGAGTAACGCATGGTTTGGAAGCTGACTCGTTTGTTTCGTCTGCATTTGAAGCTATATCACTTATATCTCAAGTATCTGTAGCTAAATCATTTGTGTCGCATGGATTTGAATCTAAAAATTCTACATCGCATTGATTTGAAGCTAAATCATGTGTTTCGCATTGATTTGAAGCTAAATCATGTGTTTCGCATGGATTTGAAGCTAAACCTTCTACATCCCATTGATTTGAAGCTAAATCATGTGTTTCTCCTTTGGATTTGAAGCTAATCATTCTAAATCGCATTGATTTGAAGCTAAAGCATGTGTTTCGCTTTTATTTGAAACTAAACCTTCTACATCGCAATGATTTGAAGCTAAATCATGTGTTTCTCCTTTGGATTTGAAGCTAATCATTCTACATCGCATTGATTTGAAGCTAAAGCATGTGTTCCGCTCTTATTTAAAGCCAAACCTTCTACATCGCGTTGATTTGAAGCTAAATCTTGTGCATCGCATGGATTTGAAGCTAAACCTTCTACATCGCGTTGATTTGAACCTAAATCATGTGTTTCGCATGGATTTGAAGCTAAACCTTCTACATCCCTTTGACTTGAAGCAAAATCATGTGTTTCTCCTTTGGATTTGAAGCTACTCATTCTACATCGCATTGATTTGAAGCTAAATCATGTGTTTTGCTTTTATTTGAATCTAAACTTTCTACATCGCATTGATTTGAGGCTGAATCATGTGTTTCGCTTAGATTTGAAGCTAACTCGTTTGTTTCGCATGCAGCTGAATCTAAATAACGTATATCACAAGTATTTGTAGCTAAACCATTTGTTTCGCATGTATTCGAATTTAAGCCGTGTACTTCGAATTGATTTGAAGTTAAATCTTGTGTTTCGCATGGATTTGAAGCTGAACCTTCCACATTGCATTAATTTGAAGCTAAATAATCTGTTTTGCATGGATTTGAAGCTGACTCGTCTGTTTCTCCTACATTTGAAGCTGTATCACTTATATAGCAAGTATCTGAAGCTATATCATTTGTTTCGCATGGATTTGTAGCTAAACCTTCTACGTCGCATTGATTTGAAGCTAAATCATGAGTTACGCATGGATTGGAAGCTGACTCGTTTGTTTCGCCTGAATTTGAAGCTATGCCTTTTATATCGCAAGTATTTGAAGCTAAATCATTTGTGTCGCATGTATTTGGAGCCAAATCATGTGTTTCGCTTGGATTTGAAGCTAAACCTTCTACATCGCATTGATTTAAACCTAAATCATGTGTTTCGCATGGATTTGAAGCTAAACCTTCTACATCGCATTGATTTGAAGCTAAATCATGTGTTTCTCCTTTGGATTTGTAGCTAATCATTCTACATCGCATTGATTTGAAGCTAAAGCATGTGTTTCGCTTTTATTTGAAGCTAAACCTTCTACATCGCATTGATTTTAAGCTAAATCGTGTGTTTCGCTTGTATTTGAAGCTAACTCGTTTGTTTCCTCTGCATTCGAAGCTATGTCACTTATCGCAAGTATCTGATGCTAAATCACTTGTTTCTCATGGATTTGATGCTAAACCTTCTACATCGCTTTGATTTGCAGCTAAATCTTGTGTTCCGCATGGATGTGAAGATAAGTCGTGCGTTTCGACTGCATTTGATCCTATATCACTTATATCGCCAGTATCTGAAGGTAAATCATTTGTTTCGCATGGATTTGGTGCTAACTCGTTTGTTTCGTCTGCATTTGAAGCTATATCACTTATATCTCAAGTATCTGTATCTAAATCATTTGTGTCGCATGGATTTGAATCTAAACATTCTACATCGCATTGATTTGAAGCTAAATCATGTGTTTCGCATGGATTTGAATCTAAACATTCTACATCGCATTGATTTGAAGCTAAATCATGTGTTTCGCATGGATTTGAAGCTAAACCTTCTACATCCCTTTGATTTGAAGCTAAATCAAGTGATTCTCCTTTGGATTTGAAGCTACTCATTCTACATCGCATTGATTTGAAGCTAAATCATGAGTTTTGCTTTTATTTGAATCTAAACCTTCTACATCGCATTGATTTGAGGCTAAATCATGTGTTTCGATTAGATTTGAAGCTAACTCGTCTTTTTCGCATGCAGCTGAATCTAAATAACGTATATCACAAGTATTTGTAGCTAAACCATTTGTTTCGCATGTATTCGAATTTAAGCCGTGTACTTCGAATTGATTTGAAGCTAAATCTTGTGTTTCGCATGGATTTGAAACTAAACCTTCTACATCGCATTGATTATAAACACAATCTTGTGCATCGCACAGATTTGGAGCTAAACCATCTACATCGCATTCAGTTGAAGATAAATCATGTGATTCGCTTGGATTTGAAACTAAACCTTCTATATCGCATTGACTTGAAGCTAAGTAATTTGTATCGCATGGATTTGGTGCTAACTCGTTTGTTTCGTCTGCATTTGAAGCTATATCACTTATATCTCAAGTATCTGTATCTAAATCATTTGTGTCGCATGGATTTGAATCTAAACATTCTACATCGCATTGATTTGAAGCTAAATCATGTGTTTCGCATGGATTTGAAGCTAAACCTTCTACATCGCATTGATTTGAAGCTAAATCATGTGTTTCGCTTGGATTTGAAGCTAACTCGTTAGTTTCCTCTGCATTCGAAGCTATATCACTTATCGCAAGTATCTGATGCTAAATCATTTGTGTCGCATGGATTTGAAGCTAAACCTTCTACATCGCGTTGATTTGAAGCTAAATCTTGTGCATCGCATAGATTTGAAGCTAAACCTTCTACATCCCATTCATTTGAAGCTAAATCATGTGTTTCTCCTTTGGATTTGAAGCTAATCATTCTACATCGCATTGATTTGAAGCTAAAGCATGTGTTCCGCTCTTATTTAAAGCCAAACCTTCTACATCGCGTTGATTTGAAGCTAAATCTTGTGCATCGCATGGATTTGAAGCTAAACCTTCTACATCGCGTTGATTTGAACCTAAATCATGTGTTTCGCATGGATTTGAAGCTAAACCTTCTACATCCCTTTGACTTGAAGCAAAATCATGTGTTTCTCCTTTGGATTTGAAGCTACTCATTCTACATCGCATTGATTTGAAGCTAAATCATGTGTTTTGCTTTTATTTGAATCTAAACTTTCTACATCGCATTGATTTGAGGCTGAATCATGTGTTTCGCTTAGATTTGAAGCTAACTCGTTTGTTTCGCATGCAGCTGAATCTAAATAACGTATATCACAAGTATTTGTAGCTAAACCATTTGTTTCGCATGTATTCGAATTTAAGCCGTGTACTTCGAATTGATTTGAAGTTAAATCTTGTGTTTCGCATGGATTTGAAGCTGAACCTTCCACATTGCATTAATTTGAAGCTAAATAATCTGTTTTGCATGGATTTGAAGCTGACTCGTCTGTTTCTCCTACATTTGAAGCTGTATCACTTATATAGCAAGTATCTGAAGCTATATCATTTGTTTCGCATGGATTTGTAGCTAAACCTTCTACGTCGCATTGATTTGAAGCTAAATCATGAGTTACGCATGGATTGGAAGCTGACTCGTTTGTTTCGCCTGAATTTGAAGCTATGCCTTTTATATCGCAAGTATTTGAAGCTAAATCATTTGTGTCGCATGTATTTGGAGCCAAATCATGTGTTTCGCTTGGATTTGAAGCTAAACCTTCTACATCGCATTGATTTAAACCTAAATCATGTGTTTCGCATGGATTTGAAGCTAAACCTTCTACATCGCATTGATTTGAAGCTAAATCATGTGTTTCTCCTTTGGATTTGTAGCTAATCATTCTACATCGCATTGATTTGAAGCTAAAGCATGTGTTTCGCTTTTATTTGAAGCTAAACCTTCTACATCGCATTGATTTTAAGCTAAATCGTGTGTTTCGCTTGTATTTGAAGCTAACTCGTTTGTTTCCTCTGCATTCGAAGCTATGTCACTTATCGCAAGTATCTGATGCTAAATCACTTGTTTCTCATGGATTTGATGCTAAACCTTCTACATCGCTTTGATTTGCAGCTAAATCTTGTGTTCCGCATGGATGTGAAGATAAGTCGTGCGTTTCGACTGCATTTGATCCTATATCACTTATATCGCCAGTATCTGAAGGTAAATCATTTGTTTCGCATGGATTTGGTGCTAACTCGTTTGTTTCGTCTGCATTTGAAGCTATATCACTTATATCTCAAGTATCTGTATCTAAATCATTTGTGTCGCATGGATTTGAATCTAAACATTCTACATCGCATTGATTTGAAGCTAAATCATGTGTTTCGCATGGATTTGAATCTAAACATTCTACATCGCATTGATTTGAAGCTAAATCATGTGTTTCGCATGGATTTGAAGCTAAACCTTCTACATCCCTTTGATTTGAAGCTAAATCAAGTGATTCTCCTTTGGATTTGAAGCTACTCATTCTACATCGCATTGATTTGAAGCTAAATCATGAGTTTTGCTTTTATTTGAATCTAAACCTTCTACATCGCATTGATTTGAGGCTAAATCATGTGTTTCGATTAGATTTGAAGCTAACTCGTCTTTTTCGCATGCAGCTGAATCTAAATAACGTATATCACAAGTATTTGTAGCTAAACCATTTGTTTCGCATGTATTCGAATTTAAGCCGTGTACTTCGAATTGATTTGAAGCTAAATCTTGTGTTTCGCATGGATTTGAAACTAAACCTTCTACATCGCATTGATTATAAACACAATCTTGTGCATCGCACAGATTTGGAGCTAAACCATCTACATCGCATTCAGTTGAAGATAAATCATGTGATTCGCTTGGATTTGAAACTAAACCTTCTATATCGCATTGACTTGAAGCTAAGTAATTTGTATCGCATGGATTTGGTGCTAACTCGTTTGTTTCGTCTGCATTTGAAGCTATATCACTTATATCTCAAGTATCTGTATCTAAATCATTTGTGTCGCATGGATTTGAATCTAAACATTCTACATCGCATTGATTTGAAGCTAAATCATGTGTTTCGCATGGATTTGAAGCTAAACCTTCTACATCGCATTGATTTGAAGCTAAATCATGTGTTTCGCTTGGATTTGAAGCTAACTCGTTAGTTTCCTCTGCATTCGAAGCTATATCACTTATCGCAAGTATCTGATGCTAAATCATTTGTGTCGCATGGATTTGAAGCTAAACCTTCTACATCGCGTTGATTTGAAGCTAAATCTTGTGCATCGCATAGATTTGAAGCTAAACCTTCTACATCCCATTCATTTGAAGCTAAATCATGTGTTTCTCCTTTGGATTTGAAGCTAATCATTCTACATCGCATTGATTTGAAGCTAAAGCATGTGTTCCGCTCTTATTTAAAGCCAAACCTTCTACATCGCGTTGATTTGAAGCTAAATCTTGTGCATCGCATGGATTTGAAGCTAAACCTTCTACATCGCGTTGATTTGAAGCTAAATCTTGTGCATCGCATAGATTTGAAGCTAAAACTTCTACATCCCATTCATTTGAAGCTAAATCATGTGTTTCTCCTTTGGATTTGAAGCTAATCATTCTACATCGCATTCATTTGAAGCTAAATCATGTGTTTCGCTTTTATTTGGAGCTAAACCGTCTACATCGCATTGATTTGAACCTA
The DNA here is from genome assembly GCF_051020955.1 of Megalopta genalis. Taxonomy (NCBI): domain Eukaryota; kingdom Metazoa; phylum Arthropoda; class Insecta; order Hymenoptera; family Halictidae; genus Megalopta; species Megalopta genalis. The sequence goes on along the minus strand of NC_135015.1, from coordinate 229,159 downwards.
AATCTTGTGTTTCGCATGGATTTGAAACTAAAAATTCTACATCGCATTGATTATAAACAAAATCTTGTGCATCGCATGGATTTGGAGCTAAACCATCTACATCGCATTCAGTTGAAGATAAATCATGTGATTCGCTTGGATTTGAAGCTAAACCTTCTATATCGCATTGATTTGAAGCTAAGTAATTTGTTTCGCATGGATTTGGTGCTAACTCGTTTGTTTCGTCTGCATTTGAAGCTATATCACTTATATCTCAAGTATCTGTAGCTAAATCATTTGTGTCGCATGGATTTGAATCTAAAAATTCTACATCGCATTGATTTGAAGCTAAATCATGTGTTTCGCATTGATTTGAAGCTAAATCATGTGTTTCGCATGGATTTGAAGCTAAACCTTCTACATCCCATTTATTTGAAGCTAAATCATGTGTTTCTCCTTTGGATTTGAAGCTAATCATTCTAAATCGCATTGATTTGAAGCTAAAGCATGTGTTTCGCTTTTATTTGAAACTAAACCTTCTACATCGCAATGATTTGAAGCTAAATCATGTGTTTCTCCTTTGGATTTGAAGCTAATCATTCTACATCGCATTGATTTGAAGCTAAAGCATGTGTTCCGCTCTTATTTAAAGCCAAACCTTCTACATCGCGTTGATTTGAAGCTAAATCTTGTGCATCGCATGGATTTGAAGCTAAACTTTCTAAATCGCGTTGATTTGAAGCTAAATGTTGTGCATCGCATAGATTTGAAGCTAAAACTTCTACATCCCATTCATTTGAAGCTAAATCAAGTGTTTCTCCTTTGGATTTGAAGCTACTCATTCTACATCCCATTGATTTGAAGCTAAATCATGTGTTTCTCCTTTGGATTTGAAGCTAATCATTCTACATCGCATTGATTTGAAGATAAAGCATGTCTTTCGCTTTTATTTGAAGCTAAATCTTCTACATCGCATTGATTTGAAGCTAAATCATGTGTTTCGCTTAGATTTGAAGCTAACTCGTTTGTTTCCTCTGCATTCGGAGCTATATCGCATATATCGCAAGTATCTGAAGCTATATCATTTGTTTCGCATGGATTTGGTGCTACTCGTTTGTTTCGTCTTTATTTGAAGCTATATCACTTATATCTCAAGTATCGGTAGCTAAATCATTTGTGTCGCATGGATTTGAATCTAATCATTCTACATCGCATTGATTTGAAGCTAAAGCATGTTTTTCGCTTTTATTTGAAGCTAAACCTTCTACATCGCATTGATTTTAAGCTAAATCATGTGTTTCTCCTTTGGATTTGAAGCTAATCATTCTACATCGCATTGGTTTGTAGCTAAAGCATGTGTTCCGCTCTTATTTAAAGCCAAACCTTCTACATCGCGTTGATTTGAAGCTAAATCTTGTGCATCGCATGGATTTGAAGCTAAACCTTCTACATCGCGTTGATTTGAAGCTAAATCTTGTGCATCGCATAGATTTGAAGCTAAAACTTCTACATCCCATTCATTTGAAGCTAAATCATGTGTTTCTCCTTTGGATTTGAAGCTAATCATTCTACATCGCATTCATTTGAAGCTAAATCATGTGTTTCGCTTTTATTTGGAGCTAAACCGTCTACATCGCATTGATTTGAACCTAAATCTTGTGTTTCGCATGGATTTGAAACTAAAAATTCTACATCGCATTGATTATAAGCAAAATCTTGTGCATCGCATGGATTTGAAGCTAAACATCCTACATCGCATTGATTTGAAGCTAAATCATGTGTTTCGCGTGGATTTGAAGCTAACTCGTTTGTTTCGCGAGCAGTTGAAGCTATATCACTTTTATCTCAAGTATCTGTAGCTAAATCATTTGTGTCGTATGGATTTGAATCTAAACATTCTACATCGCATTGATTTGAACCTAAGTCATGTGTTTCGCATGGATTTGAAGCTAAACCTTCTACATCCCATTGATTTGAAGCTAAATCATGTGTTTCTCCTTTGGATTTGATGCTAATCATTCTACATAGCATTGATTTGAAGCTAAAGCATGTGTTTCGCTTTTATTTGAAGCTCAACCTTCTACATCGCGTTGATTTGAAGCTAAATCTTGTGCATCGCATGGATTTGAAGCTAAACTTTCTACATCGCGTTGATTTGAAGCTAAATCTTGTGCATCGCATAGATTTGAACCTAAAACTTCTACATCCCATTCATTTGAAGCTAAATCATGTGTTTCTCCTTTGGATTTGAAGCTAATCATTCTACATCGCATTCATTTGAAGCTAAATCATGTGTTTCGCTTTTATTTGGAGCTAAACCGTCTACATCGCATTGATTTGAACCTAAATCTTGTGTTTCGCATGGATTTGAAACTAAAAATTCTACATCGCATTGATTATAAGCAAAATCTGGTGCATCGCATGGATTTGTAGCTAAACATCCTACATCGCATTGATTTGAAGCTAAATCATGTGTATCTCCTTTGGATTTGATGCTAATCATTCTACATCGCATTGATTTGCGCTAAAGCATGTGTTTCGCTTTTATTTGAAGCTAAACCTTCTACATCGCATTGATTTTAAGCTAAATCATGTGTTTCGCTTAGATTTGAAGCTAACTCGTTTGTTTCGTCTGCATTCGAAGCTATATCGCTTATATCGCAAGTATCTGAAGCTAAATCAGTTGTTTCGCATGGATTTGATTCTAACTCGTTTGTTTCGTCTGCATTTGAAGCTATATCACTTATATCTCAAGTATCTGTAGCTAAATCATTTGTGTCGCATGGATTTGAATCTAAACATTCTACATCGCATTGATTTGAAGCTAAATCATGTGTTTCGCATGGATTTGAAGCTAAACCTTCTACATCCCATTGATTTGAAGCTAAATCATGTGTTTCTCGTTTGGATTTGAAGCTAATCATTCTACATCGCATTGATTTGAACCTAAATCATGTGTTTCGCATGGATTTGAAGCTAAACCTTCTACATCCCATTGATTAGAAGCTAAATCATGTGTTTCTCGTTTGGATTTGAAGCTAATCATTCTATATCGCATTGATTTGAACCTAAATCATGTGTTTCGCATGGATTTGAAGCTAAACCTTCTACATCCCATTGATTTGAAGCTAAATCATGTGTTTCTCCTTTGGATTTGAAGCTAATCATTCTACATCGCATTGATTTGAAGATAAAGCATGTGTTTCGCTTTTATTTGAAGCTAAATCTTCTACATCGCATTGATTTGAAGCTAAATCATGTGTTTCGCTTAGATTTGAAACTAACTCGTTTGTTTCCTCTGCATTCGGAGCTATATCGCATATATCGCAAGTATCTGAAGCTATATCATTTGTTTCGCATGGATTTGGTGCTACTCGTTTGTTTCGTCTGCATTTGAAGCTATATCACTTATATCTCAAGTATCGGTAGCTAAATCATTTGTGTCGCATGGATTTGAATCTAATCATTCTACATCGCATTGATTTGAAGCTAAAGCATGTTTTTCGCTTTTATTTGAAGCTAAACCTTCTACATCGCATTGATTTTAAGCTAAATCATGTGTTTCTCCTTTGGATTTGAAGCTAATCATTCTACATCGCATTGATTTGAAGCTAAAGCATGTGTTCCGCTCTTATTTAAAGCCAAACCTTCTACATCGCGTTGATTTGAAGCTAAATCTTGTGCATCGCATGGATTTCAAGCTAAACCTTCTACATCGCGTTGATTTGAAGCTAAATCTTGTGCATCGCATAGATTTGAAGCTAAAACTTCTACATCCCATTCATTTGAAGCTAAATCATGTGTTTCTCCTTTGGATTTGAAGCTAATCATCCTACATCGCATTCATTTGAAGCTAAATCATGTGTTTCGCTTTTATTTGGAGCTAAACCGTCTACATCGCATTGATTTGAACCTAAATCTTGTGTTTCGCATGGATTTGAAACTAAAAATTCTACATCGCATTGATTATAAGCAAAATCTTATGCATCGCATGGATTTGAAGCTAAACATCCTACATCGCATTGATTTGAAGCTAAATCATGTGTTTCGCGTGGATTTGAAGCTAACTCGTTTGTTTCGCGAGCAGTTGAAGCTATATCACTTTTATCTCAAGTATCTGTAGCTAAATCATTTGTGTCGTATGGATTTGAATCTAAACATTCTACATCGCATTGATTTGAACCTAAGTCATGTGTTTCGCATGGATTTGAAGCTAAACCTTCTACATCCCATTGATTTGAAGCTAAATCACGTGTTTCACCTTTGGATTTGATGCTAATCATTCTATATCGCATTGATTTGAAGCTAAAGCATGTGTTTCGCTTTTATTTGAAGCTCAACCTTCTACATCGCGTTGATTTGAAGCTAAATCTTGTGCATCGCATGGATTTGAAGCTAAACTTTCTACATCGCGTTGATTTGAAGCTAAATCTTGTGCATCGCATAGATTTGAAGCTAAAACTTCTTCATCCCATTCATTTGAAGCTAAATCATGTGTTTCTCCTTTGGATTTGAAGCTAATCGTTCTACATCGCATTCATTTGAAGCTAAATCATGTGTTTCGCTTTTATTTGGAGCTAAACCGTCTACATCGCATTGATTTGAACCTAAATCTTGTGTTTCGCATGGATTTGAAAATAAAAATTCTACATCGCATTGATTATAAGCAAAATCTGGTGCATCGCATGGATTTGAAGCTAAACATCCTACATCGCATTGATTTGAAGCTAAATCATGTGTTTCTCCTTTGGATTTGAAGCTAAACCTTCTACATCCCATTGATTTGAAGCTAAATCATGTGTTTCTCCTTTGGATTTGAAGCTAATCATTCTACATCGCATTGATTTGAAGATAAAGCATGTGTTTCGCTTTTATTTGAAGCTAAATCTTCTACATCGCATTGATTTGAAGCTAAATCATGTGTTTCGCTTAGATTTGAAGCTAACTCGTTTGTTTCCTCTGCATTCGGAGCTATATCGCATATATCGCAAGTATCTGAAGCTATATCATTTGTTTCGCATGGATTTGGTGCTACTCGTTTGTTTCGTCTGCATTTGAAGCTATATCACTTATATCTCAAGTATCGGTAGCTAAATCATTTGTGTCGCATGGATTTGAATCTAATCATTCTACATCGCATTGATTTGAAGCTAAAGCATGTTTTTCGCTTTTATTTGAAGCTAAACCTTCTACATCGCATTGATTTTAAGCTAAATCTTGTGTTTCTCCTTTGGATTTGAAGCTAATCATTCTACATCGCATTGATTTGAAGCTAAAGCATGTGTTCCGCTCTTATTTAAAGCCAAACCTTCTACATCGCGTTGATTTGAAGCTAAATCTTGTGCATCGCATGGATTTCAAGCTAAACCTTCTACATCGCGTTGATTTGAAGCTAAATCTTGTGCATCGCATAGATTTGAAGCTAAAACTTCTACATCCCATTCATTTGAAGCTAAATCATGTGTTTCTCCTTTGGATTTGAAGCTAATCATTCTACATCGCATTCATTTGAAGCTAAATCATGTGTTTCGCTTTTATTTGGAGCTAAACCGTCTACATCGCATTGATTTGAACCTAAATCTTGTGTTTCGCATGGATTTGAAACTAAAAATTCTACATCGCATTGATTATAAGCAAAATCTTGTGCATCGCATGGATTTGAAGCTAAACATCCTACATCGCATTGATTTGAAGCTAAATCATGCGTTTCGCGTGGATTTGAAGCTAACTCGTTTGTTTCGCGAGCAGTTGAAGCTATATCACTTTTATCTCAAGTATCTGTAGCTAAATCATTTGTGTCGTATGGATTTGAATTTAAACATTCTACATCGCATTGATTTGAACCTAAGTCATGTGTTTCGCATGGATTTGAAGCTAAAACTTCTACATCCCATTGATTTGAAGCTAAATCATGTGTTTCTCCTTTGGATTTGATGCTAATCATTCTACATCGCATTGATTTGAAGCTAAAGCATGTGTTTCGCTTTTATTTGAAGCTAAACCTTTGACATCGCATTGATTTGAAGCTAAATCATGTGTTTCGCATGGATTTGAAGCTAAACCTTCTACATCCCATTGACTTGAAGCTAAATCATGTGTTTCTCCATTGGATTTGAAGCTAATCATTCTACATCGCATTGATTTGAAACTAAATCATGTGTTTCGCTTTTATTTGAAGCTAAACCTTCTACATCGCATTGATTTGAGGCTAAATCATGTGTTTCGCTTAGATTTGAAGCTAACTCGTTTGTTTCGCATGCAGCTGAATCTAAATAACGTATATCACAATTTTTTGTAAGTTAAACCTTTTGTTTCGCATGTATTCGAATTTAAGCCGTGTACTTCGAATTGACTTGAAGCTAAATCTTGTGTTTCGCATGGATTTGAAGCTGAACCTTCCACATTGCATTAATTTGAAGCTAAATAATCTGTTTTGCATGGATTTGAAGCTGACTCGTCTGTTTCTCCTACATTTGAAGCTGTATCACTTATATCGCAAGTATCTGAAGCTAAATCATTAGGGTCGAATGGATTTCAAGCTAAACATTCTACTTAGCATCGATTTGAAACTGAATCATGTGTTTTGCATGGATTTGAAGCTAAACTCGTTCGTTTCCTCTGCATTCGAAGCTATATCACTTATATCGCAAGTATCTGATGCTATATCATTTTTTTCGGATGGATTTGATGCTAAACATTCTACATCGCATTGATTTGAAGACAAATCATGTGATTCGCTTAGATTTGAAGGTGAACTTCTACCTCGCATTGATTTGAAGCTAAATTATGTGTTTCGCTTGGATTTGAAACTAACTCGTTCGTTTCCTCTGCATTCGAAGCTATATCACTTATATCGCAAGTATCTGATGCTATATCATTTGTTTCGGATGGATTTGATGCTAAACATTCTACAACGCATTGATTTGAAGACAAATCATGTGATTCGCTTAGATTTGAAGGTGAACCTTCTACATCGCATTGATTTGAAGCTAAATCATGTGCATCGCAAGGATTTGAAGCTAACTCGTTTGTTTCGCATGCAGTTGATGGTGTATCATCTACATCCCAAGCGTTTGAAGCCAATCATTTGTTTCGCATGGATTTGAAGCTAAGACATCTAGTTCGCATTGATTTGAAGCTAAGTCGTGAGTTTCGCATGGATTAGAATATAACTCGTTCGTTTCCTCTGCATTCGAAGCTATATCACTTATATCGCAAGTATCTGATGCTATATCATTTGTTTCGGATGGATTTGATGCTAAACATTATACATCGCATTGATTTGAAGACAAATCATGTGATTCGCTTAGATTTGAAGGTGAACCTTCTACATCGCATTGATTTGAAGCTAAATCATGTGCATCGCATGGATTTGAAGCTAACTCGTTTGTTTCGCATGCAGTTGATGGTGTATCACCTACATCCCAAGCGTTTGAAGCCAATCATTTGTTTCGCATGGATTTGAAGCTAAGACATCTAGTTCGCATTGATTTGAAGCTAAATCATGTGTTTCGCATGGATTTGAAGCTAAACCTTCTACATCCCATTGATTGAAGCTAAATCATGTGTTTCTCCTTTGGATTTGAAGCTAAACATTCTACATCGCATTGATTTTAAGCTAAATCATGTGTTTCGCTTGTATTTGAAGCTAACTCGTTTGTTTCCTCTGGATTCGAAGCTATATCACTTATCGCAAGTATCTGATGCTAAATCATTTGTTTCTCATGGATTTGATGCTAAACCTTTGACATCGCATTGATTTGAAGCTAAATCATGTGTTTCGCATGGATTTGAAGCTAAACCTTCTACATCCCATTGACTTGAAGCTAAATCATGTGTTTCTCCATTGGATTTGAAGCTAATCATTCTACATCGCATTGATTTGAAACTAAATCATGTGTTTCGCTTTTATTTGAAGCTAAACCTTCTACATCGCATTGATTTGAGGCTAAATCATGTGTTTCGCTTAGATTTGAAGCTAACTCGTTTGTTTCGCATGCAGCTGAATCTAAATAACGTATATCACAATTATTTGTAAGTTAAACCTTTTGTTTCGCATGTATTCGATTTTAAGCCGTGTACTTCGAATTGATTTGAAGCTAAATCTTGTGTTTCGCATGGATTTGAAGCTGAACCTTCCACATTGCATTAATTTGAAGCTAAATAATCTGTTTTGCATGGATTTGAAGCTGACTCGTCTGTTTCTCCTACATTTGAAGCTGTATCACTTATATCGCAAGTATCTGAAGCTAAATCATTTGGGTCGAATGGATTTCAAGCTAAACATTCTACTTAGCATTGATTTGAAGCTTAATCATGTGTTTCTCTTGGATTTGAAACTAACTCGTTCGTTTCCTCTGCATTCGAAGCTATATCACTTATATCGCAAGTATCTGATGCTATATCATTTGTTTCGGATGGATTTGATGCTAAACATTCTACATCGCATTGATTTGAAGACAAATCATGTGATTCGCTTAGATTTGAAGGTGAACCTTCTACATCGCTTAGATTTGAAGCTAACTCGTTTGTTTCGCATGCAGCTGAATCTAAATAACGTATATCACAATTATTTGTAAGTTAAACCTTTTGTTTCGCATGTATTCGAATTTAAGCCGTGTACATCGAATTGATTTGAAGTTAAATCTTGTGTTTCGCATGGATTTGAAGCTGAACCTTCCACATTGCATTAATTTGAAGCTAAATAATCTGTTTTGCATGGATTTGAAGCTGACTCGTCTGTTTCTCCTACATTTGAAGCTGTATCACTTATATAGCAAGTATCTGAAGCTATATCATTTGTTTCGCATGGATTTGAAGCTAAACCTTCTATATCGCATTGATTTGAAGCTAAGTCATTAGTTTCGCATGGATTTGGTGCTAACTCGATTGTGTCGTCTGCATTTGATGCTATATCACTTATATCTCAAGTATCTGTAGCTAAATAATTTGCGTCGCATGGATTTGAATCGAAACATTCTACATCGCATTGATTTGAATGGAGTTGAAGCTATCTCGTTTCTTACGCATGCAGTTGAATCTAAATAAGGTATATCACAAGTATTTGTAGCTTAACTATTTGTTTCGCATGCAGTTGAAGCTAAATCATGTGTTTCGCAAAGATTTGAAGCTAACTCGTTTGTTTCGTCTGCGTATGAAGCTATATCACTTATATAGCAAGTATCCGAAGCTAAATCATTTGCGTCAGATGGATTTGAGACTAAAACTTCTACCTCACATTGATTTGAAGCTAAATTATGTGTTTCGCTTGGATTTGAAACTAACTCGTTCGTTTCCTCTGCAATCGAAGCTATATCACTTATATCGCAAGTATCTGATGCTATATCATTTGTTTCGGATGGATTTGATGCTAAACATTCTACATCGCATTGATTTGAAGACAAATCAAGTGATTCGCTTAGATTTGAAGGTGAACCTTCTACATCGCATTGATTTGAAGCTAAATCATGTGCATCGCATGGATTTGAAGCTAACTCGTTTGTTTCGCATGCAGTTGATGGTGTATCACCTACATCCCAAGCGTTTGAAGCCAATCATTTGTTTCGCATGGATTTGAAGCTAAGACATCTAGTTCGCATTGATTTGAAGCTAAGTCGTGAGTTTCGCATGGATTAGAAGATAACTCGTTTGTTTCGCCTGCATTTGAAGCTATATCATTTATATCGCATGTATTTGAAGCTAAATCATTTGTGTCGCATGGATTTGAAGCTAATCCTTCTACATCGCGTTGTTTTGAAGCTAAATCTTCTTGCATCGCATAGATTTGAAGCTAAAGCATGTGTTTCGCTTTTATTTGAATCTAAACCTTCTACATCGCATTGATTTGAAGCTTAATCATGTGTTTTGCATGGATTTGAAGCTAAACTCGTTCGTTTCCTCTGCATTCGAAGCTATATCACTTATATCGCAAGTATCTGATGCTATATCATTTGTTTCGGATGGATTTGATGCTAAACATTCTACATCGCATTGATTTGAAGACAAATCATGTGATTCGCTTAGATTTGAAGGTGAACTTCTACCTCGCATTGATTTGAAGCTAAATTATGTGTTTCGCTTGGATTTGAAACTAACTCGTTCGTTTCCTCTGCATTCGAAGCTATATCACTTATATCGCAAGTATCTGATGATATATCATTTGTTTCGGATGGATTTGATGCTAAACATTCTACATCGCATTGATTTGAAGACAAATCATGTGATTCGCTTAGATTTGCAGGTGAACCTTCTACATCGCATTGATTTGAAGCTAAATCATGTGCATCGCATGGATTTGAAGCTAACTCGTTTGTTTCGCATGCAGTTGATGGTGTATCACCTACATCCCAAGCGTTTGAAGCCAATCATTTGTTTCGCATGGATTTGAAGCTAAGACATCTAGTTCGCATTGATTTGAAGCTAAGTCGTGAGTTTCGCATGGATTAGAATATAACTCGTTCGTTTCCTCTGCATTCGAAGCTATATCACTTATATCGCAAGTATCTGATGCTATATCATTTGTTTCGGATGGATTTGATGCTAAACATTATACATCGCATTGATTTGAAGACAAATCATGTGATTCGCTTAGATTTGAAGCTAAACCTTCTACATCCCATTGACTTGAAGCTAAATCATGTGTTTCTCCATTGGATTTGAAGCTAATCATTCTACATCGCATTGATTTGAAACTAAATCATGTGTTTCGCTTTTATTTGAAGCTAAACCTTCTACATCGCATTGATTTGAGGCTAAATCATGTGTTTCGCTTAGATTTGAAGCTAACTCGTTTGTTTCGCATGCAGCTGAATCTAAATAACGTATATCACAATTATTTGTAAGTTAAACCTTTTGTTTCGCATGTATTCGAATTTAAGCCGTGTACTTCGAATTGATTTGAAGCTAAATCTTGTGTTTCGCATGGATTTGAAGCAGAACCTTCCACATTGCATTAATTTGAAGCTAAATAATCTGTTTCGCATGGATTTGAAGCTGACTCGTCTGTTTCTCCTACATTTGAAGCTGTATCACTTATATCACAAGTATCTGAAGCTAAATCATTAGGGTCGAATGGATTTCAAGCTAAGCATTCTACTTAGCATTGATTTGAAGCTTAATCATGTGTTTTGCATGGATTTGAAGCTAACTCGTTCGTTTCCTCTGCATTCGAAGCTATATCACTTATATCGCAAGTATCTGATGCTATATAATTTGTTTCGGATGGATTTGAAGCTAAATCATAAGTTTCGCATGAATTAGAAGCTAACTCGTTTGTTTCGCATGCATTTTAAGTTATATCACTTATATAGCAAGTGTCTGATGCTAAATGATTTGTATCGCATGGATTTGAAGCTAAACCTTCTACATCGTATTGATTTGCAGCTAAATCATGTGATTCGCATGATTTTGAACCCAAATCTTGTCTTTCTTATGCATTTGAAGCTTAATCATGCGGTTCGCATGGATTTGAAGCAAACTCGTTCGTTTCGCGTTCATTTGAATCTATATCACTTATATCGCAAGTATTTGAAGCTAAATCATGTGTATCGCGTGGATTTTGAAGCTAACCCGTTTGATTCGTCTGCATTTGAAGCTATATCACTTATATCCCAAGTGTTTGAAGCTAAATCATTTGTTTCGCATGTATTTGAAGCTAAACCTTCTACATCGCATTGATTTGAAGCTAAATCATGTGTTTCGCTTGGATTTGAATCTAACTTGTTTGTTTGGTCTGCATTCGAATCTATATCACTTATATCGCAAGTTTCTGAAGCTAAATCATTTGTGTCGCATGGATTTGAAGCTAAGACATCTAGTTCGCATTGATTTGTAGTTGTACCACGTGTATCGCTTGGACTAGAAGCTAACTCGTTTGTTTCGCCTGCATTTGAAGCTATATCACTTATATCCCAAGTGTTTGAAGCTAAGTCATTTGTTTCGCATGAATTTGAAGCTAAAACTTCTACATCGCCTTGATTTGGAAGTAAATCATGTATTTCGAATCGATTTTAAGCTAAACCTTCTACATAGGATTGATTAGAAGCTTAATCATGTGTTTTGCATGGATTTGAAGCTAACTCGTTTGTTTCCCCTGCATTTGAAGCTATATCTCTTACATCGCAAGTTTCTGATGCTAAATCATTTGTTTCGCATGGATTTGATGCTAAACCTTCTACATCGCATTGATTTGACGCTAAATCATGTGTTTCGCTTGGATTTGATGTTAACTCTTTTGTGTCGTCTGCATTTGAAGCTATATCACTTATATCGCAAGTATCTGATGCTAAATTATTTGAGTCGCATGGATTTGAAGCTAAACCTTCTACGTAGCATTGAAATTAAGCTAAATCATTTGGTTAGCATAGATTTGGAGCTAACTCGTTTGTTTCCCAGAGCATTTGAAGCTATATCACTTATATCGCAAGTATCTGAAGCTAAATCATTTGTGTCGCATGGATTTGAAGCTAAAGCTTCTACATCCCATTGATTTGAAGCTAAATCATATCTTTCGCTTGGATTTGATGTTAACTCTTTTGTTTCGTCTGCATTTGAAGCTATATCACTTATATCGCAAGTATCTGAAGCTAAATCATTTGTGTCGCATGGATTTGAAGCTGAACCTTCTACATAGCATTGATTTGAAGCTAAATCATGTGTTTCGCATGGACTTGAAGCTAAACCTGATACTTCGCAATGATTTGCAGCTAACTCATGTGTTTCGCATGGATTTGAAGCTAACGCGTTCATTTCGCATGTAGTTGATACTAAATCGTGTATATCACAATTGTCTGAAGCTAAACCATTTCTTTCGCATGAATTTGCATCTAAACCCTGTGTTTCGCATGAATTTGAGCCTAGGTCTTGTCTTCCTTATGCATTTGAAGCTTAATCATGCATGGATTTGGAGCTAACTGGTTTGTTTCGTCTGCATTTGAAGCTATATCACTTATATCGCACGTATGTGATGCTAAATCATTTGTTGCGCATGGATTTGAACCTAAATCTTCTACATAGCATTGATTTGAAGCTTAATCATGCGTTTCGCATGGATTTGAAGATAACACGTTCGTTTCGCCTGCATTTGTATCTATATCACTTATATCGCAAGTATTTGAAGCTAAATCATTTGTGACGCAAGGATTTGAAGCTAAACCACCTACGTCGCATTGATTTGCAGCTAAATCATATGTTTCGCATGGATTTGAAGCTAAAACTTCTACATCGCCTTGATTTGGAAGTAAATCATGTATTTCGAATCGATTTTAAGCTAAACCTTCTACATAGGATTGATTTGAAGCTTAATCATGAGTTTCGCATGAATTAGAAGCTAACTCGTTTGTTTCGCCTGCATTTGAAGTTATATCACTTATATCGCAAGTATCTGATGCTAAATGATTTGTATCGCATGGATTTGAAGCTGAACCTTCTACGTCGCATTGATTTGCAGCTAAATCATGTGTTTCGCATGGATTTGAAGCTAACTCATTTGTTTCGCATGCAGTTGTAGTTAAATAATTTATATCACATGTATTTGTAGCTAAACCATTTGTTTCGCACGGATATGAAGCTAAGCCTTCCACTTCGCATTGATTTGAAGCAAAATCATGTGTATCGCATGGATTTTGAAGCTAACTCGTTTGAATCGTCTGCATTTGAAACTATATCACTTATATCCCAAGTGTTTGAATCTAAGTCATTTGTTTCGCATGAATTTGAAGCTAAACCTTCTACATCGCATTGATTTGCAGCTAAATCATGTGTTTCGAATGGATTTGAAGCTAACTCGTTTGATTCGTCTGCATTTGAAGCTATATCACTTATTTCGCAAGTATCTGAAGCTAAATCTTTTGTGTCGCATGGATTTGAAGCTGAACCTTCTACATAGCATTGATTTGAAGTTAAATCATGTGTTTCGCATGGACTTGAAGCTAAACCTTCTACTTCGCAATGATTTGCAGCTAACTCATGTGTTTTGCATGGATTTGAAGCTAACTCGTTTGTTTCCCCTGCATTTGAAGCTATATCTCTTACATCGCAAGTTTCTGATGCTAAATCATTTGTTTCGCATGGATTTGATGCTAAACCTTCTACATCGTATTGATTTGACGCTAAATCATGTGTTTCGCTTGGATTTGATGTTAACTCTTTTGTGTCGTCTGCATTTGAATCTATATCACTTATATCGCAAGTATCTGGAGCTAACTCATGTGTATCGCATGGATTTGGAAGCTAATTCGTTTGATTCGTCTGCATTTGAAGCTATATCACTTATATCCCAAGTGTTTGAAGCTGAGTCATTTGGTTCGCATGAATTTGAAGCTAAACTTTCTACATAGCATTGATTTGAAGCTAAATCATGTGTATCGCATGGATTTTGAAGCTAACTCGTTTGATTCGTCTGCATTTGAAGCTATATCACTTATATCCCAAGTATTTGAAGCTAAGTCATGTGTTTCGCATGGATTTGGAGCTATGCCTTCTACTTCGCATTGATTTGAAGCCAAATCATGTGTATCGCATGGAATTTGAAGCTACCTCGTTTGATTCATCTGCATTTGAAGCTATATCACTTATATCCCTAGTGTGTGAAGCAAAATCATTTGTTTCGCATGGATTTGAAGCTAAACCTTCTACATCGCATTGATTTGACGCAAAATCATGTGTTTCGCTTAGATTTGAAGCTAACTCGTTTGTTTCGCATGCAGCTGAATCTAAATAACGTATATCACAATTTTTTGTAAGTTAAACCTTTTGTTTCGCATGTATTCGAATTTAAGCCGTGTACTTCGAATTGACTTGAAGCTAAATCTTGTGTTTCGCATGGATTTGAAGCTGAACCTTCCACATTGCATTAATTTGAAGCTAAATAATCTGTTTTGCATGGATTTGAAGCTGACTCGTCTGTTTCTCCTACATTTGAAGCTGTATCACTTATATCGCAAGTATCTGAAGCTAAATCATTAGGGTCGAATGGATTTCAAGCTAAACATTCTACTTAGCATCGATTTGAAACTGAATCATGTGTTTTGCATGGATTTGAAGCTAAACTCGTTCGTTTCCTCTGCATTCGAAGCTATATCACTTATATCGCAAGTATCTGATGCTATATCATTTTTTTCGGATGGATTTGATGCTAAACATTCTACATCGCATTGATTTGAAGACAAATCATGTGATTCGCTTAGATTTGAAGGTGAACTTCTACCTCGCATTGATTTGAAGCTAAATTATGTGTTTCGCTTGGATTTGAAACTAACTCGTTCGTTTCCTCTGCATTCGAAGCTATATCACTTATATCGCAAGTATCTGATGCTATATCATTTGTTTCGGATGGATTTGATGCTAAACATTCTACAACGCATTGATTTGAAGACAAATCATGTGATTCGCTTAGATTTGAAGGTGAACCTTCTACATCGCATTGATTTGAAGCTAAATCATGTGCATCGCAAGGATTTGAAGCTAACTCGTTTGTTTCGCATGCAGTTGATGGTGTATCATCTACATCCCAAGCGTTTGAAGCCAATCATTTGTTTCGCATGGATTTGAAGCTAAGACATCTAGTTCGCATTGATTTGAAGCTAAGTCGTGAGTTTCGCATGGATTAGAATATAACTCGTTCGTTTCCTCTGCATTCGAAGCTATATCACTTATATCGCAAGTATCTGATGCTATATCATTTGTTTCGGATGGATTTGATGCTAAACATTATACATCGCATTGATTTGAAGACAAATCATGTGATTCGCTTAGATTTGAAGGTGAACCTTCTACATCGCATTGATTTGAAGCTAAATCATGTGCATCGCATGGATTTGAAGCTAACTCGTTTGTTTCGCATGCAGTTGATGGTGTATCACCTACATCCCAAGCGTTTGAAGCCAATCATTTGTTTCGCATGGATTTGAAGCTAAGACATCTAGTTCGCATTGATTTGAAGCTAAATCATGTGTTTCGCATGGATTTGAAGCTAAACCTTCTACATCCCATTGATTGAAGCTAAATCATGTGTTTCTCCTTTGGATTTGAAGCTAAACATTCTACATCGCATTGATTTTAAGCTAAATCATGTGTTTCGCTTGTATTTGAAGCTAACTCGTTTGTTTCCTCTGGATTCGAAGCTATATCACTTATCGCAAGTATCTGATGCTAAATCATTTGTTTCTCATGGATTTGATGCTAAACCTTTGACATCGCATTGATTTGAAGCTAAATCATGTGTTTCGCATGGATTTGAAGCTAAACCTTCTACATCCCATTGACTTGAAGCTAAATCATGTGTTTCTCCATTGGATTTGAAGCTAATCATTCTACATCGCATTGATTTGAAACTAAATCATGTGTTTCGCTTTTATTTGAAGCTAAACCTTCTACATCGCATTGATTTGAGGCTAAATCATGTGTTTCGCTTAGATTTGAAGCTAACTCGTTTGTTTCGCATGCAGCTGAATCTAAATAACGTATATCACAATTATTTGTAAGTTAAACCTTTTGTTTCGCATGTATTCGATTTTAAGCCGTGTACTTCGAATTGATTTGAAGCTAAATCTTGTGTTTCGCATGGATTTGAAGCTGAACCTTCCACATTGCATTAATTTGAAGCTAAATAATCTGTTTTGCATGGATTTGAAGCTGACTCGTCTGTTTCTCCTACATTTGAAGCTGTATCACTTATATCGCAAGTATCTGAAGCTAAATCATTTGGGTCGAATGGATTTCAAGCTAAACATTCTACTTAGCATTGATTTGAAGCTTAATCATGTGTTTCTCTTGGATTTGAAACTAACTCGTTCGTTTCCTCTGCATTCGAAGCTATATCACTTATATCGCAAGTATCTGATGCTATATCATTTGTTTCGGATGGATTTGATGCTAAACATTCTACATCGCATTGATTTGAAGACAAATCATGTGATTCGCTTAGATTTGAAGGTGAACCTTCTACATCGCTTAGATTTGAAGCTAACTCGTTTGTTTCGCATGCAGCTGAATCTAAATAACGTATATCACAATTATTTGTAAGTTAAACCTTTTGTTTCGCATGTATTCGAATTTAAGCCGTGTACATCGAATTGATTTGAAGTTAAATCTTGTGTTTCGCATGGATTTGAAGCTGAACCTTCCACATTGCATTAATTTGAAGCTAAATAATCTGTTTTGCATGGATTTGAAGCTGACTCGTCTGTTTCTCCTACATTTGAAGCTGTATCACTTATATAGCAAGTATCTGAAGCTATATCATTTGTTTCGCATGGATTTGAAGCTAAACCTTCTATATCGCATTGATTTGAAGCTAAGTCATTAGTTTCGCATGGATTTGGTGCTAACTCGATTGTGTCGTCTGCATTTGATGCTATATCACTTATATCTCAAGTATCTGTAGCTAAATAATTTGCGTCGCATGGATTTGAATCGAAACATTCTACATCGCATTGATTTGAATGGAGTTGAAGCTATCTCGTTTCTTACGCATGCAGTTGAATCTAAATAAGGTATATCACAAGTATTTGTAGCTTAACTATTTGTTTCGCATGCAGTTGAAGCTAAATCATGTGTTTCGCAAAGATTTGAAGCTAACTCGTTTGTTTCGTCTGCGTATGAAGCTATATCACTTATATAGCAAGTATCCGAAGCTAAATCATTTGCGTCAGATGGATTTGAGACTAAAACTTCTACCTCACATTGATTTGAAGCTAAATTATGTGTTTCGCTTGGATTTGAAACTAACTCGTTCGTTTCCTCTGCAATCGAAGCTATATCACTTATATCGCAAGTATCTGATGCTATATCATTTGTTTCGGATGGATTTGATGCTAAACATTCTACATCGCATTGATTTGAAGACAAATCAAGTGATTCGCTTAGATTTGAAGGTGAACCTTCTACATCGCATTGATTTGAAGCTAAATCATGTGCATCGCATGGATTTGAAGCTAACTCGTTTGTTTCGCATGCAGTTGATGGTGTATCACCTACATCCCAAGCGTTTGAAGCCAATCATTTGTTTCGCATGGATTTGAAGCTAAGACATCTAGTTCGCATTGATTTGAAGCTAAGTCGTGAGTTTCGCATGGATTAGAAGATAACTCGTTTGTTTCGCCTGCATTTGAAGCTATATCATTTATATCGCATGTATTTGAAGCTAAATCATTTGTGTCGCATGGATTTGAAGCTAATCCTTCTACATCGCGTTGTTTTGAAGCTAAATCTTCTTGCATCGCATAGATTTGAAGCTAAAGCATGTGTTTCGCTTTTATTTGAATCTAAACCTTCTACATCGCATTGATTTGAAGCTTAATCATGTGTTTTGCATGGATTTGAAGCTAAACTCGTTCGTTTCCTCTGCATTCGAAGCTATATCACTTATATCGCAAGTATCTGATGCTATATCATTTGTTTCGGATGGATTTGATGCTAAACATTCTACATCGCATTGATTTGAAGACAAATCATGTGATTCGCTTAGATTTGAAGGTGAACTTCTACCTCGCATTGATTTGAAGCTAAATTATGTGTTTCGCTTGGATTTGAAACTAACTCGTTCGTTTCCTCTGCATTCGAAGCTATATCACTTATATCGCAAGTATCTGATGATATATCATTTGTTTCGGATGGATTTGATGTTAAACATTCTACATCGCATTGATTTGAAGACAAATCATGTGATTCGCTTAGATTTGCAGGTGAACCTTCTACATCGCATTGATTTGAAGCTAAATCATGTGCATCGCATGGATTTGAAGCTAACTCGTTTGTTTCGCATGCAGTTGATGGTGTATCACCTACATCCCAAGCGTTTGAAGCCAATCATTTGTTTCGCATGGATTTGAAGCTAAGACATCTAGTTCGCATTGATTTGAAGCTAAGTCGTGAGTTTCGCATGGATTAGAATATAACTCGTTCGTTTCCTCTGCATTCGAAGCTATATCACTTATATCGCAAGTATCTGATGCTATATCATTTGTTTCGGATGGATTTGATGCTAAACATTATACATCGCATTGATTTGAAGACAAATCATGTGATTCGCTTAGATTTGAAGCTAAACCTTCTACATCCCATTGACTTGAAGCTAAATCATGTGTTTCTCCATTGGATTTGAAGCTAATCATTCTACATCGCATTGATTTGAAACTAAATCATGTGTTTCGCTTTTATTTGAAGCTAAACCTTCTACATCGCATTGATTTGAGGCTAAATCATGTGTTTCGCTTAGATTTGAAGCTAACTCGTTTGTTTCGCATGCAGCTGAATCTAAATAACGTATATCACAATTATTTGTAAGTTAAACCTTTTGTTTCGCATGTATTCGAATTTAAGCCGTGTACTTCGAATTGATTTGAAGCTAAATCTTGTGTTTCGCATGGATTTGAAGCAGAACCTTCCACATTGCATTAATTTGAAGCTAAATAATCTGTTTCGCATGGATTTGAAGCTGACTCGTCTGTTTCTCCTACATTTGAAGCTGTATCACTTATATCACAAGTATCTGAAGCTAAATCATTAGGGTCGAATGGATTTCAAGCTAAGCATTCTACTTAGCATTGATTTGAAGCTTAATCATGTGTTTTGCATGGATTTGAAGCTAACTCGTTCGTTTCCTCTGCATTCGAAGCTATATCACTTATATCGCAAGTATCTGATGCTATATAATTTGTTTCGGATGGATTTGAAGCTAAATCATAAGTTTCGCATGAATTAGAAGCTAACTCGTTTGTTTCGCATGCATTTTAAGTTATATCACTTATATAGCAAGTGTCTGATGCTAAATGATTTGTATCGCATGGATTTGAAGCTAAACCTTCTACATCGTATTGATTTGCAGCTAAATCATGTGATTCGCATGATTTTGAACCCAAATCTTGTCTTTCTTATGCATTTGAAGCTTAATCATGCGGTTCGCATGGATTTGAAGCAAACTCGTTCGTTTCGCGTTCATTTGAATCTATATCACTTATATCGCAAGTATTTGAAGCTAAATCATGTGTATCGCGTGGATTTTGAAGCTAACCCGTTTGATTCGTCTGCATTTGAAGCTATATCACTTATATCCCAAGTGTTTGAAGCTAAATCATTTGTTTCGCATGTATTTGAAGCTAAACCTTCTACATCGCATTGATTTGAAGCTAAATCATGTGTTTCGCTTGGATTTGAATCTAACTTGTTTGTTTGGTCTGCATTCGAATCTATATCACTTATATCGCAAGTTTCTGAAGCTAAATCATTTGTGTCGCATGGATTTGAAGCTAAGACATCTAGTTCGCATTGATTTGTAGTTGTACCACGTGTATCGCTTGGACTAGAAGCTAACTCGTTTGTTTCGCCTGCATTTGAAGCTATA
This sequence comes from Megalopta genalis, assembly GCF_051020955.1. NCBI lineage: Eukaryota > Metazoa > Arthropoda > Insecta > Hymenoptera > Halictidae > Megalopta > Megalopta genalis. The sequence continues at coordinate 208,839 of NC_135015.1, read as the reverse complement.
TCACTTATATCCCAAGTGTTTGAAGCTAAGTCATTTGTTTCGCATGAATTTGAAGCTAAAACTTCTACATCGCCTTGATTTGGAAGTAAATCATGTATTTCGAATCGATTTTAAGCTAAACCTTCTACATAGGATTGATTAGAAGCTTAATCATGTGTTTTGCATGGATTTGAAGCTAACTCGTTTGTTTCCCCTGCATTTGAAGCTATATCTCTTACATCGCAAGTTTCTGATGCTAAATCATTTGTTTCGCATGGATTTGATGCTAAACCTTCTACATCGCATTGATTTGACGCTAAATCATGTGTTTCGCTTGGATTTGATGTTAACTCTTTTGTGTCGTCTGCATTTGAAGCTATATCACTTATATCGCAAGTATCTGATGCTAAATTATTTGAGTCGCATGGATTTGAAGCTAAACCTTCTACGTAGCATTGAAATTAAGCTAAATCATTTGGTTAGCATAGATTTGGAGCTAACTCGTTTGTTTCCCAGAGCATTTGAAGCTATATCACTTATATCGCAAGTATCTGAAGCTAAATCATGTGTTTCGCATGGACTTGAAGCTAAACCTGATACTTCGCAATGATTTGCAGCTAACTCATGTGTTTCGCATGGATTTGAAGCTAACGCGTTCATTTCGCATGTAGTTGATACTAAATCGTGTATATCACAATTGTCTGAAGCTAAACCATTTCTTTCGCATGAATTTGCATCTAAACCCTGTGTTTCGCATGAATTTGAGCCTAGGTCTTGTCTTCCTTATGCATTTGAAGCTTAATCATGCATGGATTTGGAGCTAACTGGTTTGTTTCGTCTGCATTTGAAGCTATATCACTTATATCGCACGTATGTGATGCTAAATCATTTGTTGCGCATGGATTTGAACCTAAATCTTCTACATAGCATTGATTTGAAGCTTAATCATGCGTTTCGCATGGATTTGAAGATAACACGTTCGTTTCGCCTGCATTTGTATCTATATCACTTATATCGCAAGTATTTGAAGCTAAATCATTTGTGTCGCAAGGATTTGAAGCTAAACCACCTACGTCGCATTGATTTGCAGCTAAATCATATGTTTCGCATGGATTTGAAGCTAAAACTTCTACATCGCCTTGATTTGGAAGTAAATCATGTATTTCGAATCGATTTTAAGCTAAACCTTCTACATAGGATTGATTTGAAGCTTAATCATGAGTTTCGCATGAATTAGAAGCTAACTCGTTTGTTTCGCCTGCATTTGAAGTTATATCACTTATATCGCAAGTATCTGATGCTAAATGATTTGTATCGCATGGATTTGAAGCTGAACCTTCTACGTCGCATTGATTTGCAGCTAAATCATGTGTTTCGCATGGATTTGAAGCTAACTCATTTGTTTCGCATGCAGTTGTAGTTAAATAATTTATATCACATGTATTTGTAGCTAAACCATTTGTTTCGCACGGATATGAAGCTAAGCCTTCCACTTCGCATTGATTTGAAGCAAAATCATGTGTATCGCATGGATTTTGAAGCTAACTCGTTTGAATCGTCTGCATTTGAAACTATATCACTTATATCCCAAGTGTTTGAATCTAAGTCATTTGTTTCGCATGAATTTGAAGCTAAACCTTCTACATCGCATTGATTTGCAGCTAAATCATGTGTTTCGAATGGATTTGAAGCTAACTCGTTTGATTCGTCTGCATTTGAAGCTATATCACTTATTTCGCAAGTATCTGAAGCTAAATCTTTTGTGTCGCATGGATTTGAAGCTGAACCTTCTACATAGCATTGATTTGAAGTTAAATCATGTGTTTCGCATGGACTTGAAGCTAAACCTTCTACTTCGCAATGATTTGCAGCTAACTCATGTGTTTTGCATGGATTTGAAGCTAACTCGTTTGTTTCCCCTGCATTTGAAGCTATATCTCTTACATCGCAAGTTTCTGATGCTAAATCATTTGTTTCGCATGGATTTGATGCTAAACCTTCTACATCGTATTGATTTGACGCTAAATCATGTGTTTCGCTTGGATTTGATGTTAACTCTTTTGTGTCGTCTGCATTTGAATCTATATCACTTATATCGCAAGTATCTGGAGCTAACTCATGTGTATCGCATGGATTTGGAAGCTAATTCGTTTGATTCGTCTGCATTTGAAGCTATATCACTTATATCCCAAGTGTTTGAAGCTGAGTCATTTGGTTCGCATGAATTTGAAGCTAAACTTTCTACATAGCATTGATTTGAAGCTAAATCATGTGTATCGCATGGATTTTGAAGCTAACTCGTTTGTTTCCCCTGCATTTGAAGCTATATCTCTTACATCGCAAGTTTCTGATGCTAAATCATTTGTTTCGCATGGATTTGATGCTAAACCTTCTACATCGCATTGATTTGCAGCTAAATCATGTGTTTCGAATGGATTTGAAGCTAACTCGTTTGATTCGTCTGCATTTGAAGCTATATCACTTATTTCGCAAGTATCTGAAGCTAAATCTTTTGTGTCGCATGGATTTGAAGCTGAACCTTCTACATAGCATTGATTTGAAGTTAAATCATGTGTTTCGCATGGACTTGAAGCTAAACCTTCTACTTCGCAATGATTTGCAGCTAACTCATGTGTTTTGCATGGATTTGAAGCTAACTCGTTTGTTTCCCCTGCATTTGAAGCTATATCTCTTACATCGCAAGTTTCTGATGCTAAATCATTTGTTTCGCATGGATTTGATGCTAAACCTTCTACATCGTATTGATTTGACGCTAAATCATGTGTTTCGCTTGGATTTGATGTTAACTCTTTTGTGTCGTCTGCATTTGAATCTATATCACTTATATCGCAAGTATCTGGAGCTAACTCATGTGTATCGCATGGATTTGGAAGCTAATTCGTTTGATTCGTCTGCATTTGAAGCTATATCACTTATATCCCAAGTGTTTGAAGCTGAGTCATTTGGTTCGCATGAATTTGAAGCTAAACTTTCTACATAGCATTGATTTGAAGCTAAATCATGTGTATCGCATGGATTTTGAAGCTAACTCGTTTGATTCGTCTGCATTTGAAGCTATATCACTTATATCCCAAGTATTTGAAGCTAAGTCATGTGTTTCGCATGGATTTGGAGCTAACTCGTTTGTTTCCCCTGCATTTGAAGCTATATCACTTATATCGCAAGTATGTGAACCTAAATCATTTATTTCGCATGGATTTGAAGCTATGCCTTCTACTTCGCATTGATTTGAAGCCAAATCATGTGTATCGCATGGAATTTGAAGCTACCTCGTTTGATTCATCTGCATTTGAAGCTATATCACTTATATCCCTAGTGTGTGAAGCAAAATCATTTGTTTCGCATGGATTTGAAGCTAAACCTTCTACATCGCATTGATTTGACGCAAAATCATGTGTATCGCATGGATTTTGTAGCTAACTCGATTATTTCGTCTACATTTGAAGCTATATCACTTATATCCCAAGTGTTTGCAGCTAAATCATTTGTTTCGCATGGATTTGAAGATAAACCTTCTACATCATATTGATTTGAAGCTAAATCATGTGTATCGCATGGATTTTGAAGCTAACTCCTTTGATTCGTCTGCATTTGAAGCTATATCACTTATGTCCCAAGTGTTTGAAGCTAAGTCATTTGTTTCGCATGTATTTGAAGCTAAGGCTTCTACATAGCATTGATTTGAATCTTAATCATGTGTTTTGCATGGAATTGAAGTTAACTCGTTTGTTTCCTCCACATTTGAAGCTATATCATTTATATCGAAAGTATCTGATGCTAAATCATTTGTTTCGCTTGGATGTGAAGCTAAACCTTCTACATCGCATTGATTTGTTGCTAAACCATGTGTTTCGAATGGACTTGAAGCTAACTCGTTTGTTTCGCCTGCATTTGATGCTATATCACATATATCGCAAGTATTTGAAGCTAAATGATTTGTTTCGCATGGATTTGAAGCTAAACCTTCTACATCGCATCAATTTGAAGATAAATCTTGTGTATCCCATGGATTTGAAGCTAAACTATGTCTGCATTCGATGCTGTATCACTCATATCGCAAGTATCTGAAGCTAAATCATTTGTGTCGCATGGATTTGAAGATGAACCTTCTACACAGCATTGATTTGAGGCAAAATCATGTGTTTCGCATGGATTTCAAGCTAAACATTCTACATCGCAATGATTTGCAGCTAAGTCATGTGTTTCGCACGGATTTGAAGCTAACTCGTTTGCTTCGCTTGCAGTTGAAGCTAAATCATGTATAACACAAGTAATGGAAGCTACACCAATTGTTTCTCATGGATTTGAAGCTAAATCATGTGTTTCGCATGAATTTGAACCTAGATCTTGTCTTCCTTATGCATTTGAAGCTTAATCATGCTTGGATTTGAAGGTAACCGGTTTGTTTCGTCTGCATTTGAAGCTGTATCACTTATATCGCACGTATGTGAAGCGAAATCATTTGTGGCGCATGGATTTGAAGATAAACCTTCTACATCGCATTGATATGAAGCTAAATCAAGCGTTTCGCTTGGATTTGAAGCTAACTCGTTTGTTTTGCATGCAGTTGAATCTAAATCTTGTATATCATAAGTATCTGGAGCTAAACAATTCGTTTCACATGTATTTGATGCTAAACCACGTGTTCCCTATGAATTTCAACCTAAATCATGTGTTTCGCGCGCATTTGAATTTTATTCAAGTTTTTTGCATGGATTTGAAGCTAACTCTTTTGTTCTGCCTGCATTTTAAGCTATTTCATTTGTAGCGCAAGTATTTGAAGCTAAATCATTCGTTTCGCATGGATTTGAAGCTGACCCATCTACATCGCATTGATTTGAAGCTAACTCGTTTGTTTCGCATGCAGTTGAAGGTAATTCATGTATATCACAAGTATTTGAAGCTATACCATTTGATTCGCATGGGTTTTAAGCTAAGCCTTCTACTTTGCATTGAATTGAAGCTAAATCGTGTGTTTCGCATTGATTTGAAGCTAAATCATGTGTTTCGCATGGATTTGAATCTAACTCGTTTGATTCGTCTGCAGTTGAAGCTAAACCATGTATATCACAAGTAATGGAAGCTACACCAATTGTTTCTCATGGATTTGAAGCTAAATCACGTGTTTTGCATGGATTTGAAGCTAACTCGCTCGTTTCGCCTCCTTTTGAAGCTATATCACTTATATTCGCAAGTAGTTGCAGCTAAATCATACGTTTCGCTTGGATTTGAAACTAAGCCTTCTACTTAGCATTGATTTGTAGCTAACCCATTTGATTCGCAAGAATATGAAGCTAAACCATGTCTTTCGCATGAATCAGAATTTAAATCGTGTGTTTCACATGGATTTGTAGCTAACACGTTTGTTTCGCATGCATTTGAAGCTATATCACTTATCTTCGCAAGTATTTGAAGCTAAATTTTTCGTCTCGCATGGATTCGAAGCTAACCCTTCTACATCGCATTGATTTGAAGCTAAATCATGTGTCACGCTTGGATTTGAAATTAACTCTTTTGTTTCGTCTACATTTGAAGCTATATCACTTGTATCGACAGTATCTGAAGCTAAATCATTTGTTTCGCATGGATATGAAGCTAAGACATATAGTTCCCATTGATTCGAAGCTAAATCGTGTGTTTCGCATGAATTGGAAGCTAACTGGTTTGGTTCGCCTGCATTTGAAGCTACTTCATTTATACCTCAAGTATTTGAAGCTAAATCATTTCGCTTTGATTTGAAGCTAAATCATGTGTCTCGCCTGCATTTGACGCTATCCATTTTGTTTCGCATGCAGTTCAAGCTGAATCATGTATATCACAAGTATTTGAAGGTAAACCATTTGTTTCGCATGTATTTGAAGCTATATCTTTTAAGTTCGCAAGTATATGAAGCTAAACTATTTCTGGCGCATGGATTTGTAGCTAAACTTTCTACATCGCATTGATTTGAATCAAAATTGTGTGTTTCGCTCGGTTTTGAAGCTAAACATACTACATCGCACTGATTTGAAGCCAGCTCGTTCGTTTCGCATGGATTTGAAGATTTCTTGTTTGTATCGACTGCATTTGAAGCTATATCATTTATATCGCAAGTATCTGAAGCTAAGTCATTTGTTTCGCATGGATTTGAATCTAACCCGTGTACTTCGAATTGATTTGAAGCTAAATCATGTGTTTCGCATTGATCTGAAGCTACTCGTTTGTTTCGCATGCAGTTGAAGGTAATTCATGTATATCACAAGTATTTGAAGCTAAACCATTTGATTCGCATGGGTTTGATGCTAAGCCTTCTACTTTGCATTGAATTGAAGCTAAATCGTGTGTTTCGCATGGATTTGAAGCTAACTCGTTTGTTTCGTCTGCGTTCGAGGCTATATCACTTATATTGCAAGTATCTGAAGCTAATACATTTGTTTCGCATGGATTTGAAGCTAAGCCTTCTACTTCGCATTGATTTGAAGCTAAATCACGTGTTTCGCTTGGATTGGAAGCTAAGACTTATACTTGGCATTAATTTGAAACTAAATCATGTGTTTCGCTTGGATTTGAGGCTAGCTCGACTGTTTCGCATGCAGTTGAAGCTAAATTATGTATATCACAAGTATTTGAAGCTAAACCATTTGTTTCGCATGGATTGGAAGCTAAGCCTTCTACTTCGAACTGATTTGAAGTTAAATCATGTGTTTCTCCTGGATTGGAAGCTAAATCATCTACATCGCTTTGATTTGCAGATAAACCATTTGTTCCGCATGGATTTGAAACTAAGTCTTTTACTTCACACTGATTTGAAGCTAAATCATGTGTATCGCTTTGATTTGAAGCTAACTCGTTTGTTCCGCAAGCAGTTGAAGCTATTTCATTTATAAGGAAAATATTTGAAGCTATATCATTCGTTTCGCATGGATGTGAAGCTATACCTTCTATATCGCATTGACTTATAGCTAAATCATGTGTTTCGCATGGGTTTTGAAGCTATTCCTCATACTTCGCACTGATTTGAAGCTAAATCATATGTTTCGCATGGATTTGAGGCTAAACAATTTGGTTCGCATGGATTTGAAGCTAAGCCTTCTAATTCGCATTGATTTGAAGCTAAATCATGTGTTTCGCTTGGATTGGAAGCTAAGCCATATACTTGGCATTAATTTGAAGCTAAATCATGTGTATCGCTTGGATTTGAAGCTAGCTCGATTGTTTCGCATGCAGTTGAAACTAAATCATGTATTTCACAAGTATTTGAAGCTAAACCATTTGTTTCGCATGGATTGGAAGCTAAGCCTTCTACTCTCCACTGATTTGAAGTTAAATCATGTGTTTCTCTTGGTTTGGAAGCTAAACCTTCTACATCGCATTGATTTGAAGCTAAATCATGTGTATCGCTTGGATTTGAAGTTAACTCGTTTGTTCCGCACGCAGTTGAAGCTAAATCTTGTATACCACAAATGTTTGTAGCTAAACTATTTGTTTCGCATGGATTTCAAGCTAAACCTTCCACTTCACTATGATTTGAAGCTAAATCATTGTGTTTCGCATGGATTTGAAGCTAACTCGTTTGTTGCGCATGCTATTGAATCTAAATAACGTATATCACAAGTATTTGTAGCTAAACCATTTGTTTCGCATGGATTTGAATCTAAGCCGTGTACTTCGAATTGATTTGAAGCTAAATCATGTGTTTCGCGTTGATCTGAAGCTAACTCGTTTGTTCCGCCTGCATTTGAAGCTATATGACTTATATCGCAAGGATCTGATGCTAAATCATTTGTTTCGCATGAATTTGAAGCTGAACCGTGTGTTTCGCATGAATTTGAAGATAAACCATGTGTTTCGCATGGGTTTTTAAGCTAAGCCTTCTACTTCGCACTGATTTGAAGCTAAATCATGTGTATCGCTTGGATTTCAAGCTAACTCGTTTGTTTCGCACGAATTTGAAGATAAATCATGTGTTTCGCATGGGTTTTAAAGCTAAGCCTCCTACTTCGCACTGATTTGAAGCTAAATCATATGTTTCGCGTGTATTTGAAGCTAAACAATTTGATTCGCATGGATTTGATGCTAAGCCTTCTACTTCGCACTGATTTGAAGCTAAACCATGTCTTTCGCTTGGACTGGAACCTACCACGTATGATTCGCATGCAGTTGGAGTTAAATCATTTATACCGCAAGTATATGAAGCTAAACCATTTGTTTCTGATGAATTTGTGGCTAAATCATCTGTGTCGCATTGATTTGAAGCAAAATCATGTGTTTCGCTTGGAATTGAAGCTAACGCGTTCGTTTCGCTTGCATTTGAAGCTATTTCATTTATACCGCAGGTATTTGAAGCTAAATCATTTGTTCTGCATGGATTTGAAGTTAAGGCTTCTACTTCGCATTGATTAGAAGCTAGATCATGTGTTTCCCTTGGATTTGAAGCTAACTCGTTTGTTTCGCATGCAGTTGAAGCTAAATCATGTATATCACAAGTATTTGAAGCTGTACCAATTGATTCGCATGGATTTGAAGCTAAGCCATACACTTCGCACTGATTTGAACCTAAACCATTTGTTCCGCATAGATTTGAAGCTAAGCCTTCTACTTCGCATTGATTTGAAGCTAAATCATGTGTATCGCTTGGATTTGAAGCTAACTCGTTTGTTTCGCATGAATTTGAAACTGAACCATGTGATTCGCATGAATTTGAAGATAAATCATGTGTTTCGCATGGGTTTGAGGCTAGCTTGATTGTTTCGCATGCAGTTGAAGCTAAATCATGTATATCACAAGTATTTGAACTTAACCATTTGTTTTAATGGATTGGAAGCTAAGCCTTCTACTTCGCACTGATTTGAAGTTAAATCATTTGTTTCTCTTGGATTGGAAGCTAAACCTTCTACATCGATTTGATTTGCAGCTAAACCATTTGGACCGCATGGATTTGAAGCAAAGTCTTCTACTTCACATTGATATCAAGCTAAATCATGTGTATCGCCTGGATTTGAAGCTAAATCGTTTGTTTCGCATGCAGTTGAAGATAAATCATGTATATCACAAGTATTTGAAGCTAAACCATTAGTTCCGCATGGATTTGAAGCCAAGTCTTCTACTTCGCATTGATTTGAAGCTAAATCATGTGTTTCGCTTGGATTTTAGGCTAACTCGTTTATTTCGCATGCAGTTGAAGCTACATCATATATGTCACAAGTATTTCAAGCAAAACCTTTTGTTACGCTTGGTTTTGAAGCTAACTAGATTGTTTCGCATGCAGTTGAAGCTACATTGTGTATACATTGTGTATCTAAACCACGTGTTCACATGAATTTGAACCTAAACCATGTGATCCGCATGAACTTGAAGCTAAATCATGTGTTTAGCATGGATTTGAAGCTAACTCGTTTGTTTCTCCGGCATTTGAAGCTAAATCATTTATACCGCAAGTATTTGGAGCTAAACCATTGGTTTCGGATTTGATTTGAAGCTAAGCCTTCTACTTCGCATTGATTTGAAGCTCAATCATGTGTTTCGCATGGATTTGATGCTAACTCATTTGATTCGCCTGCATTTGAAGCTATTTCATTTATACCGCAGGTATTTGAAGTTAAATCATTCGTTTCGGATGGATTGGAAGCTAAGCCTTCTACTTCGCACAGATTTGAAGCTTAATCATGTGTATCGCTTGGATTTGAAGCTAACTCGTTTGTTTCGCATGCAGTTGAAGCTAAATCATGTATATCACAAGTATTCCAAGCTGAACCAATTGATTTGCATGGATTTGAAGCTAAGCCTTCTACTTCGCATTGATTTGAAGCTAAATCATGTGTATCGCTTGGATTTCAAGCTAACTCGTTTGTTTCGCACGAATTTGAAGATAAATCATGTGTTTCGCATGGGTTTTAAAGCTAAGCCTCCTACTTCGCACTGATTTGAAGCTAAATCATATGTTTCGCGTGTATTTGAAGCTAAACAATTTGATTCGCATAGATTTGATGCTAAGCCTTCTACTTCGCACTGATTTGAAGCTAAATCATGTCTTTCGCTTGGACTGGAACCTACCACGTATGATTCGCATGCAGTTGGAGTTAAATCATTTATACCGCAAGTATATGAAGCTAAACCATTTGTTTCTGATGAATTTGTGGCTAAATCATCTGTGTCGCATTGATTTGAAGCAAAATCATGTGTTTCGCTTGGAATTGAAGCTAACGCGTTCGTTTCGCTTGCATTTGAAGCTATTTCATTTATACCGCAGGTATTTGAAGCTAAATCATTTGTTCCGCATGGATTTGAAGTTAAGCCTTCTACTTCGCATTGATTAGAAGCTAGATCATGTGTTTCCCTTGGATTTGAAGCTAACTCGTTTGTTTCGCATGCAGTTGAAGCTAAATCATGTATATCACAAGTATTTGAAGCTGTACCAATTGATTCGCATGGATTTGAAGCTAAGCCATACACTTCGCACTGATTTGAACCTAAATCATTTGTTCCGCATAGATTTGAAGCTAAGCCTTCTACTTCGCATTGATTTGAAGCTAAATCATGTGTATCGCTTGGATTTGAAGCTAACTCGTTTGTTTCGCATGAATTTGAAACTGAACCATGTGATTCGCATGAATTTGAAGATAAATCATGTGTTTCGCATGTGTTTGAGGCTAGCTTGATTGTTTCGCATGCAGTTGAAGCTAAATCATGTATATCACAAGTATTTGAACTTAACCATTTGTTTTAATGGATTGGAAGCTAAGCCTTCTACTTCGCACTGATTTGAAGTTAAATCATTTGTTTCTCTTGGATTGGAAGCTAAACCTTCTACATCGATTTGATTTGCAGCTAAACCATTTGGACCGCATGGATTTGAAGCAAAGTCTTCTACTTCACATTGATATCAAGCTAAATCATGTGTATCGCCTGGATTTGAAGCTAAATCGTTTGTTTCGCATGCAGTTGAAGATAAATCATGTATATCACAAGTATTTGAAGCTAAACCATTAGTTCCGCATGGATTTGAAGCCAAGTCTTCTACTTCGCATTGATTTGAAGCTAAATCATGTGTTTCGCTTGGATTTTAGGCTAACTCGTTTATTTCGCATGCAGTTGAAGCTACATCATATATGTCACAAGTATTTCAAGCAAAACCTTTTGTTACGCTTGGTTTTGAAGCTAACTAGATTGTTTCGCATGCAGTTGAAGCTACATTGTGTATACATTGTGTATCTAAACCACGTGTTCACATGAATTTGAACCTAAACCATGTGATCCGCATGAACTTGAAGCTAAATCATGTGTTTAGCATGGATTTGAAGCTAACTCGTTTGTTTCTCCGGCATTTGAAGCTACATCATTTATACCGCAAGTATTTGGAGCTAAACCATTGGTTTCGGATTTGATTTGAAGCTAAGCCTTCTACTTCGCATTGATTTGAAGCTCAATCATGTGTTTCGCATGGATTTGATGCTAACTCATTTGATTCGCCTGCATTTGAAGCTATTTCATTTATACCGCAGGTATTTGAAGTTAAATCATTCGTTTCGGATGGATTGGAAGCTAAGCCTTCTACTTCGCACTGATTTGAAGTTAAATCATTTGTATCGCTTGGATTTGAAGCTAACTCGTTTATTTCGCATGCATTTGAAGCTATTTCATTTATACTGCAATTATTTGAAGCTAAATCATTTGTTTCGCATTCAGTTGAATCTAAATAATGTATATCACAAGTATCTGAAGCTAATTCATTTGTTTCGCATGGATTTGAAGCTAAGTCTTATACATCGCATTGATTTGCAGCTAAATCATGTGTTTCGCATAGATTTGAAGCTAACTCGTTTGTTGCGCATGTAGATGAAGCTATATCACTTATATCGCAAGAATCTGAACCTAAATCATTTGTTTCGCATGGATTTGAAGCTATGCCTTGTACTTCGCATTGATTTGAAGCTAAATCATGTATTTCGCATGGATTTGTAGCTAAGTCATTTGTTTCGCATGCATTTGCTGCTATATCACCTATATCCAAATGTTTGAAGCTCAGTCATTTGTTTCGCATGGATTTGAGGCTAAACCTTCTACATCGCATTAATTTGCAGCTTAATCATGTGTTTCGCATGGATTTGAAGCTAACTCGTTTGTTTCGTCTGCATTTGAAGCTATATCACTTATATCTCAAGTATCTGTAGCTAAATCATTTGTGTCGCATGGATTTGAATCTAAACATTCTACATCGCATTGATTTGAAGCTAAATCATGTGTTTCGAATTGATTTGAAGCTAAATCATGTGTTTCGCATGGTTTTGAAGCTAAACCTTCTACATCCCATTGATTTGAAGCTAAATCATGTGTTTCTCCTTTGGATTTGAAACTAATCATTCTACATCGCATTGATTTGCAACTAAATCATGTGTTTCGCATGGATTTTGAAGCTATATCATGTGTTTCGATCGGATTTGAAGCTAAACCTTCTACATCGCTTTGATTTGGAGCTAAATCATGTGTATCGCATGGATTTGATGCTAACTCTGTTGTGTTGTCTGCATTTGAAGCTATATCACTTACATCGCAAGCATCTGAAGCTAAATTATTTGTTTCGCATGGATTTGAAGCTAAACCTTCTACATCGCATTGATTTGCAACTAAATCATGTGTTTCGCATGGTTTTTGAAGCTATATCGTTTGATTCGTCTGCATTTGAAGCTATATCACTTATATCCCAAGTGTTTTAAGCTAAGTCGTTTGTTTCGCATGGATTTGAAGCTGAACCTTCTACATCGCATTGATTTGAAGCTAATTCATATGTTTCGCTTGGATTTGAAGTTAACTCTTTTGTTTCGTCTGGATTTGAAGCTATATCACTTATATCGCAAGTATCTGAAGCTAAATCCTTTGTGTAGCATGGATTTGAAGCTGAACCTTCTACATCGCATTGCTTTGCAGCTCAATCATGTGTTTCGCATGGATTTGAAGCTAACTCGTTCGTTTCGCCTGCAGTTGTAGCTGAGTAATTTATATCACAAGAATTTGTAGCTGAACCATTTGTTTCGCATGGATTTGCAGCTAAGCATTCTACATCGCATTGATTTGAAACTAAATCATATGTTTCGCTTGGATTTGTTATTAACTCTTTTGTGTCGTCTGCATTTGAAGCTATATCGCTTATATCGTAAGTATCTGAAGCAAAATTATTTGTTTCGCATGGATTTGTAGCTGAGCCTTCTACTTCGCTTTGATTTGAAGCTAAATCATGTGTATCGCATGGATTTTGAAGCTAACTCGTTTGATTCGTCTGCATTTGAGGCTATATCACTTATATCGCAAGTATCTGAAGTTAATTCATTTGTTTCGCATGGATTTGAAGCTAGCTCGTACGTTTCGCCTGCATTTGAAGCTATATCACTTATATCGCCGGTATCTGAAGCTAAATCATTTGTTTCGCATGGATTTGATGCGAAGACATCTAGATCGCATTGACTTAAAGCTAAATCATGAGTTTAGCATGGATTTAAGCTAACTCGTTTGTTTCGTCTGCATTTGAGGCTATATAACTTATATTGCAAGTATCTGAATCTAAATCATTTGTTTCGCATGGATTTGAAGCTAAACCTTCTACTTCGCATTGTTTCGAACCTAAATCATGTGTTTCGCTTGGATTTGTTGTTAACTCTTTTGTGTCGTCTGCATTTGAAGCTATATCACTTATATCGCAAATATCTGACGCTAAATCATTAGTGTCGCATGGATTTGAAGCTAAACCTTCTACATAGCATTGATTTGAATCTAAATCATGTGATTCCCCTGAATTTGAAGCTAACTCGTTTGTTTCGTCTGCATTTGAAGCTATATCACCTATATCGCCAGTATCTGAAGCTAAACCATTTCTTACCCATGGATTTGAATCTAAGACATCTAGTTCGCATTGACTTGAAGGTGTGTCATGAGTTTCGCATGGATAAGACGCTAACTCGTTTTTATCATCTGCATTTGAAGATATATCATTTATATCGCAAGTATTTGAAGCTAAATCATTTGTGTCGCATGGATTTGAAGCTAAACCTACTACATCGCATTGATTTGAAGCTAAACCTTCTACATTCCATTGATTTGTAGCTAAATCATGTGTTTCGCTTGGATGTGAAGCTAAGACTTCTTCATCGCATTGAATTGAAGCTAAACCTTCTTCATCGTATTGATTTGAAGCTAAATAATTTGTTTCGCTTGGATTTGAAGCTAACTCGTTTGTTTCGCTCGCAGTTGAAGATATATCACCTATATCCCAAGTGTTTGAAGCTCACTCATTTGTTTCGCATGGATTTGGAGATAACTCGTTTGTTTCTCCCGCATTTGAAGCTATATCACTTATATTGCAAGTATCTGAACCTAAATCATTTGTTTCGCATGGATTTGAAGCTGAGCCATCTACTTCGCTTTGATTTGAAGCTAAATCATGTGTATAGCATGGATTTTGAAGCTAATTCGTTTGATTCGTCTGCATTTGAGGCTATTTCACTTATATCGCAAGTATCTGAAGTTAATTCATTTGTATCGCATGGATTCGCAGCTAGCTCGTACGTTTCGCCTGCATTTGAAGCTATATCACTTATATCGCCGGTATCTGAAGTTAAATCATTTGTTTTGCATGGATTGGATCCGAAGACATCTAGTTCGCATTGATTTAAAGCTAAATCATGAGTTTAGCATGGATTAGAAGCTAACTCGTTTGTTTCGTCTGCATTTGAGGCTATATCACATATATTGCAAGTATCTGAAACTAATTCATTTGTTTCGTATGGATTTGAAGCTAAACCTTCTACTTCGCATTGATTTGAATCTAAATCATGTGTATCGCATGGATTTTGAAGCTAATTCGTTTGATTCGTCTGCATTTGAGGCTACATCACTTATATCGCAAGTATCTTAAGTTAATTCATTTGTTTCGCATGGATTTAAAGCTAGCTCGTACGTTTCGCCTGCATTTGAAGCTATATCACTTATATCGCCGGTATCTGAAGCTAAATCATTTGTGTCGCTTGGATTTGAAGCTAAACCTTCTACAGCGCATTGATTTGAATCTAAATCATGTGTTTCGCTTGGATTTGAAGCTAAACCTTCTACATAGCATTGATTTGAAGCTAATTCACATGTTTCACTTGGATTTGATGTTAACTCTTTTGTTTCGTCTGGATTTGAAGCTATATCACTTATATCGCAAGAATCTGAAGCTAAATCCTTTGTGTCGCATGGATTTGAAGCTGAACCTTCTACATGGCATTGCTTTGCAGCTAAATCATTTGTTTCGCATGGATCTGGTGCTACCTCGTTTGTTTCGCCTGGCACTTGAAGCTACATCAGTTATATCGCAAGTATCTGAAGCTAAATCATTTGTGTCGCATGGATTTGAAGCTGAACCTTCTATATCGCATTGATTTGAAGCTAAATCATGTGTTTCGCTTGGATTTGAAGTTAACTCTTTTGTTTCGTCTGGATTTGAAGCTATATCACTTATATCGCAAGTATCTGAAACTAATTCATTTGTTTCGTATGGATTTGAAGCTAAACCTTCTACTTCGCATTGCTTTGAATCTAAATCATGTGTATCGCATGGATTTTGAAGCTCATTCGTTTGATTCGTCTGCATTTGAGGCTATATCACTTATATCGCAAGTATCTTAAGTTAATTCATTTGTTTCGCATGGATTTAAAGCTAGCTCGTACGTTTCGCCTGCATTTGAAGCTATATCACTTATATCGCCGGTATCTGAAGCTAAATCATTTGTGTCGCTTGGATTTGAAGCTAAACCTTCTAGAGTGCATTGATTTGATGCTAAATCATATGTTTCGCTTGGATTTGAAGCTAACTCTTTTGTTTCGTCTGGATTTGAAGCTATATCACTTATATCGCAAGTATCTGAAGCTAAATCATTTCTGTCGCATGGATTTGAAGCTAAACTGTCTACATAGCATTGATTTGAAGCTTAATCATTTGTTTAGCATGGATTTGAAGCTAACTCTCTTGTTTCCCCTCCACTTGAAGCTATATCATTTATATCGCAAGTATCTGATGTTAAATCATTTGTTTCGCATGGCTTTGAAGCTAAAACTTCTACATCGCATTGATTTGAAGCTAAATCATGTGTTTCGCTTGGATTTGAAGTTAACTCTTTTGTTTCGTCTGGATTTGAAGCTATATCACTTATATCGCAAGTATCTGAAGCTAAATCCTTTGTGTCGCATGGATTTGAAGCTAAACCTTCTACATAGCATTGATTTGAAGCTTAATGATGTGTTTTGCATGGATTTGAAGCTATCTCGTTTGTTTCCCCTGCACTTGTAGCTATATCATTTATATCGCAAGTATCTGAAGCTAAATCATTTGTGTCGCATGGATTTGAAGCTGAACCTTCTACATCGCATTGCTTTGCAGCTAAATCATGTGTTTCGCATGGATTTGAAGCTAACTCGTTCGTTCCGCCTGCAGTTGTAGCTGAGTAATTTATAGCACAAGTATTTGTAGCTGAACCATTTGTTTCCCGTGGATTAGAAGCTGAACCTTCTACATCGCATTGCTTTGCAGCTCAATCATGTGTTTCGCATGGATTTGAAGCTAACTCGTTCGTTTCGCCTGCAGTTGTAGCTGAGTAATTTATATCACAAGAATTTGTAGCTGAACCATTTGTTTCGCATGGATTTGGAGCTAAGCATTCTACATCGCATTGATTTGAAGCTAAATCATATGTTTCGCTTGGATTTGTTATTAACTCTTTTGCGTCGTCTGCATTTGAAGCTATATCGCTTATATCGCAAGTATCTGAAGCAAAATTATTTGTTTCGCATAGATTTGAAGCTGAGCCTTCTACTTCGCTTTGATTTGAAGCTAAATCATGTGTATCGCATGGATTTTGAAGCTAACTCGTTTGATTCGTCTGCATTTGAGGCTATATCACTTATATCGCAAGTATCTGAAGTTAATTCATTTGTTTCGCATGGATTTGAAGCTAGCTCGTACGTTTCGCCTGCATTTGAAGCTATATCACTTATATCGCCGGTATCTGAAGCTAAATCATTTGTTTCGCATGGATTTGATGCGAAGACATCTAGATCGCATTGATTTAAAGCTAAATCATGAGTTTAGCATGGATTTAAGCTAACTCGTTTGTTTCGTCTGCATTCGAGGCTATATAACTTATATTGCAAGTATCTGAATCTAAATCATTTGTTTCGCATGGATTTGAAGCTAAACCTCCTACTTCGCATTGATTTGAACCTAAATCATGTGTTTCGCTTGGATTTGTTGTTAACTCTTTTGTGTCCTCTGCAATTGAAGCTATATCACTTATATCGCAAATATCTGACGCTAAATCATTTGTGTCGCATGGAGTTGAAGCTAAACCTTCTACATCGCATTGATTTGTAGCTAAATCATGTGTTTCGCTTGGATGTGAAGCTAAACCTTCTTCATCGCATTGAATTGAAGCTAAACCTTCTTCATCGTATTGATTTGAAGCTAAATAATTTGTTTCGCTTGGATTTGAAGCTAACTCGTTTGTTTCGCTCGCAGTTGAAGATATATCACCTATATCCCAAGTGTTTGAAGCTCAATCATTTGTTTCGCATGGATTTGGAGATAACTCGTTTGTTTCTCCCGCATTTGAAGCTATATCACTTATATTGCAAGTATCTGAACCTAAATCATTTGTTTCGCATGGATTTGAAGCTGAGCCATCTACTTCGCTTTGATTTGAAGCTAAATCATGTGTATCGCATGGATTTTGAAGCTAACTCGTTTGATTCGTCTGCATTTGAGGCTATTTCACTTATATCGCAAGTATCTGAAGTTAATTCATTTGTATCGCATGGATTCGCAGCTAGCTCGTACGTTTCGCCTTCATTTGAAGCTATATCACTTATATCGCCGGTATCTGAAGTTAAATCATTTGTTTCGCATCGATTTGAAGCTAAGCCTTCTACATCGCATTGATTTAAAGCTAAGTCATGTGCGTCGCATGGATTTTGAAGCTATCTCGACGAATTCGTCTGCGTATGAAGCTATATCACTTATATCCCAAGTGTTTGAAGGTAAACCATTTGTTTCGCTTGGATTTGAAGCTAAACCTTCTACATCGCATTGATTTGAAGCTAAATCATGTCTTACGCTTGGATTTGAAGCTAAAGCTTCTACGTCGCATTGATTTGACGCTAAATCTTGTGCATCGCATGGATCTGAAGCTAAACCTTCTACATCGCATGGATTTGGAGCTAACTCGTTTGTTTCTCCTGCTTTTGAAGCGAGATCACTTATATCGCAAGTATCTGAACCTAAAACATTTGTTACGCATTGATTTGAAGCTAAATCATGTGTATCGCATGGATGTTGAATCCAACTCGTTGGATTCGTCTGCATTTGAAGCTATATCTATTATATCCCAAGTGTTTGAAGCTAAATCATTTGTTTCGCATGGAGTTGAAGCTATACCTTCTACATCGCATTGATTTGAATCTAAATCATGTGTTTCGCATGGATTTGGAGCTAACTCGTTTGTTTCTCCTGCATTTGAAGCTAGATCACTTATATCGCAAGTATCTGAACCTAAATCATTTGTTTCGCATCGATTTGAAGCTAAGCCTTCTACTTCGCATTGATTTGAGCTAAATGTTGTGCTTCGCATGGATTTAAAGCTAAACCTCCTACATCGCATTGATGTGAAGCTAAATCATGTGATTCGCATGGACTTGAAGCTAACTCGTTTGTTTCGCATGCAGCTAAATCTAAATAACGTATATCACAAGTATTTGTAGCTAAACCATTTGTTTCGCATGGTTTTGAATCTAAGCCGTGTACTTCGAATTGATTTGGAGCTAAATCTTGTGTTTCGCATGGATTTGAAGCTAAACCTTCTACATCGAATTGATTTGAAGCTAAATCATGTGTTTCGCTTGGATTTGAAGCTAATCCTTCTACATCGCATTGATTTGAAGCTAAATCATGTGTTTCGCTTGGATTTGGAGCTAACTCGTTTGCTTCTCCTGCATTTGAAGCTAGCTAACTTATATCGCAAGTATCTGAACCAAAATCATTTGTTTCGCATCGATTTGAAGCTAAGCCTTCTACTTCGCACTGATTTGAAGCTAAGTCATGTGCGTCGCATGGATTTTGAAGTTATCTCGTTGATTCGTCTGCATATGAAGCTATATCTCTTATATCCCAAGTGTTTGAAGGTAAACCATTTGTTTCGCTTGGATTTGAAGCTAAGCCTTCTACTTCGCATTGATTTGAAGCTAAATCATGCGTATCGTATGGATTAGAAGCTAAACCTTCTACATCGCATTGATTTGGAGCTAAATCATGTGTTTCGCTTTGATTTGAATCTAACTCGTTTGTTTCGTCTGCATTTGAAGCTATATCTGTTATATCCCAAGTGTTTGAAGCTAAATCATTTGTTTCTCATGGATTTGAAGCTAAACCTTCTACATCGCATTGATTTGAAGCTAAATCATGTGTTTCGCATTGATTTGAAGCTAAATCATGTGTTTCGCATGGATTTGAAGCTAACTCGTTTGTTTCGCATGCAGTTGAGGCTATATCACCTTTATCCCAAGTGTTTAAAGCAAAATCATTTGTTTCACATGGATTTGAAGCTAATCCTTCTACACCGCATTGATTTGAAGCCAAATCATGTGTTTCGCTTGCATTTAAAGATAAACCTTCCACAGCGCATTGATTTGAAGCTAAATCATGTGTTTCGCTTGGATTTGAAGCTAAATCATGTGTTTCGCTTGGATTTGAAGCTAACTCGTTTGTTTCGCATGGATTTGAAGCTAAACCTTCTACATCGCATTGATTTGAAGCTAAATCATGTGTTTCGCTTGCATTTGAAGATAAACCTTCCACAGCGCATTGATTTGAAGCTAAAGCATATGTTTCGCTTGGATTTGAAGTTAACTGTTTTGTTTCGTCTGTATTTGAAGCTATATCACTTATATCGCAAGTATCTGAAACTAATTCATTTGTTTCGTATGGATTTGAAGCTAAACCTTCTACATCGCACTGATTTGAAGCTAAATCATGTGTTTCGCTTGCATTTGAAGATAAACCTTCCACAGCGCATTGATTTGAAGCTAAAGCATATGTTTCGCTTGGATTTGAAGTTAACTCTTTTGTTTCGTCTGTATTTGAAGCTATATCACTTATATCGCAAGTATCTGAAACTAATTCATTTGTTTCGTATGGATTTGAAGCTAAACCTTCTACTTCGCATTGCTTTGAATCTAAATCATGTGTATCGCATCGATTTTGAAGCTCATTCGTTTGATTCGTCTGCATTTGAGGCTATATCACTTATATCGCAAGTATCTTAAGTTAATTCATTTGTTTCGCATGGATTTAAAGCTAGCTCGTACGTTTCGCCTGCATTTGAAGCTATATCACTTATATCGCCGGTATCTGAAGCTAAATCATTTGTGTCGCTTGGATTTGAAGCTAAACCTTCTAGAGTGCATTGATTTGATGCTAAATCATATGTTTCGCTTGGATTTGAAGCTAACTCTTTTGTTTCGTCTGGATTTGAAGCTATATCACTTATATCGCAAGTATCTGAAGCTAAAACATTTCTGTCGCATGGATTTGAAGCTAAACTGTCTACATAGCATTGATTTGAAGCTTAATCATTTGTTTATCATGGATTTGAAGCTAACTCTCTTGTTTCCCCTCCACTTGAAGCTATATCATTTATATCGCAAGTATCTGATGTTAAATCATTTGTTTCGCATGGCTTTGAAGCTAAAACTTCTACATCGCATTGCTTTGCAGCTTAATCATGTGTTTCGCATGGATTTGAAGCTAACTCGTTCGTTCCGCCTGCAGTTGTAGCTGAGTAATTTATAGCACAAGTATTTGTAGCTGAACCATTTGTTTCCCGTGGATTAGAAGCTGAACCTTCTACATAGCATTGATTTGAAGCTAAATCATTTGTTTCGCATGGATCTGGTGCTACCTCGTTTGTTTTCGCCTGCACTTGAAGCTATATCAGTTATATCGCAAGTATCTGAACCTAAATCATTTGTTTCGCATGGTTTTGAAGCTATGCCTTCTACATCGCATTGATTTGAAGCTAAATCATATGTTTCTCTTGGATTTGTTATTAACTCTTTTGTGTCGTCTGTATTTGAAGCTATATCGCTTATATCGCAAGTATCTGAAGCAAAATTATTTGTTTCGCATAGATTTGAAGCTGAGCCTTCTACTTCGCTTTGATTTGAAGCTAAATCATGTGTATCGCATGGAGTTGAAGCTAAACCTTCTACATCGCATTGATTTGAAGCTAAATCATGTCTTACGCTTGGATTTGAAGCTAAAGCTTCTACGTCGCATTGATTTGACGCTAAATCTTGTGCATCGCATGGATCTGAAGCTAAACATTCTACATCGCATGGATTTGGAGCTAACTCGTTTGTTTCTCCTGCTTTTGAAGCGAGATCACTTATATCGCAAGTATCTGAACCTAAAACATTTGTTACGCATTGATTTGAAGCTAAGCCTTCTACTTCGCATTGATTTGAAGCTAAGTCATGTGCGTCGCATGGATTTTGAAGTTATCTCGTTGATTCGTCTGCATATGAAGCTATATCACTTATATCCCAAGTGTTTGAAGGTAAACCATTTGTTTCGCTTGGATTTGAAGCTAAGCCTTCTACTTCGCATTGATTTGAAGCTAAATCATGTGTTTCGCTTGGATTTGGAGCTAACTCGTTTGTTTCTCCTGCATTTGAAGCTAGCTAACTTATATCGCAAGTATCTGAACCAAAATCATTTGTTTCGCATCGATTTGAAGCTAAGCCTTCTACTTCGCATTGATTTGAAGCTAAGTCATGTGCGTCGCATGGATTTTGAAGTTATCTCGTTGATTCGTCTGCATATGAAGCTATATCACTTATATCCCAAGTGTTTGAAGGTAAACCATTTGTTTCGCTTGGATTTGAAGCTAAGCCTTCTACTTCGCATTGATTTGAAGCTAAATCATGCGTATCGTATGGATTAGAAGCTAAACCTTCTACATCGCATTGATTTGGAGCTAAATCATGTGTTTCGCTTTGATTTGAAGCTAAACCTTCTACATCGCATTGATTCGAAGCTAAATCATGTGTTTCGCTTGGATTTGAAGCTAAATCATGTGTTTCGCTTGGATTTGAAGCTAACTCGTTTGTTTCGTCTGCATTTTAAGCTATGTCATTTATATCGTAAGTATTTGAAGCTAAATCATTTGTGTCGCTTGGATTTGAAGCTAAACCTTCTACTTCGCATTGATTTGAAGCTAAACCTTCTACATCGCATTGATTTGTAGCTAGATCATGTGTTTCGCTTGGATTTGAATCTAAACCTTCTACATCGCATTGATTTGAAGCTAGATAAGTTGTTTCGCTTGGATTTGTAGCTAACTCGTTAGTTTCGCGCGCAGTTCAAGTTATATTACCTATATCCCAAGTGTTTGAAGCTCAATCATTTGTTTCGCTTGGATTTGTAGCTAACTCGTTTGTTTCGCGCGCAGTTCAAGCTATTTCACCTACATCCTAAGTGTTTGAAGCATTTGTTTCGCATGGATTTGTAGCTAACTCGTTGTTTCTCCTGCATTTGAAGCTAGATCACTTATATCGCAAGTATCTAAACCTAAATCATTTGTTTCGCATCGATTTGAAGCTAAGCCTTCTACATCGCATTGATTTAAAGCTAAGTCATGTGCGTCGCATGGATTTTGAAGCTATCTCGACGAATTCGTCTGCGTATGAAGCTATATCACTTATATCCCAAGTGTTTGAAGGTAAACCATTTCTTTCGCTTGGATTTGAAGCTAAACCTTCTACACCGCATTGATTTGTAGCTAAATCATGTGCATCGCATGGATTTGAAACTAAACCTCCTACATCGCATTGATTTGAAGCTAAATCATGTGATTCGCATGGACTTGAAGCTAACTCGTTTGTTTCGCATGCAGCTAAATCCAAATAACGTATATCACAAGTATTTGTAGGTAAAGCATTTGTTTCGCATGGATTTGAATCTAAGACGTGTACTTCGAATTGATTTGAAGCTAAATCTTGTGTTTCGCATGGATTTGAAGCTAAACCTTTTACATCGCATTGATTTGAAGCTAAATCATGTGTTTCGCTTGGATTTGTAGCTAACTCGTTTGTTTCGCGCGCAGTTCAAGCTATATCACCTATATCCTAAGTGTTTGAAGCATTTGTTTCGTATGGATTTGTAGCTAACTCGTTGTTTCTCCTGCATTTGAAGTATAGATCACTTATATCGCAAGTATCTAAACCTAAACCATTTGTTTCGCATCGATTTGAAGCTAAGCCTTCTACATCGCAATGATTTGAAGCTAAATCTTGTGCATCGCATGGATTTGAAGCTAAACCTTCTACATCGCATGGATTTGGAGCTAACTCGTTTGTTTCTCCTGCTTTTGAAGCGAGATCACTTATATCGCAAGTATCTGAACCTAAAACATTTGTTACGCATTGATTTGAAGCTAAATCATGTGTATCGCATGGATGTTGAATCCAACTCGTTGGATTCGTCTGCATTTGAAGCTATATCTATTATATCCCAAGTGTTTGGAGCTAAATCATTTGTTTCGCATGGAGTTGAAGCTATACCTTCTACATCGCATTGATTTGAATCTAAATCATGTGTTTCGCATGGATTTGGAGCTAACTCGTTTGTTTCGCATGCAGTTGATGCTATATCACATATATCCCAAGTGTTTGAACCTAAATCAATTGTTTCGCATCGATTTGAAGCTAAGCCTTCTACTTCGAATTGATTTGAAGCTAAATCTTGTGCATCGCATGGATTTGAAGCTAAACCTCCTACATCACATTGATTTGAAGCTAGATCATGTGATTCGCATGGACTTGAAGCTAACTCGTTTGTTTCGCATGCAGCGAAATCTAAATAACGTATATCACAAGTATTTGTAGCTAAACCATTTGTTTCGCATGGATTTGAATCTAAGGCGTGTACTTCGAATTGATTTGAAGCTAAATCTTGTGCATCGCATGGATTTTAAGCTAAACCTTCTACATCGCATTGATTTGAAGCTAAACCATTTGTTTCGCATGGATTTGGAGCTAACTCGTTTGTTTCTCCTGCTTTTGAAGCGAGATCACTTATATCGCAAGTATCTGAAACTAAATCATTTGTTACGCATGGATTTCAAGTTAAGCCTTCTACTTCGCATTGATTTGAAGCTAAGTCATGTGTTCCGCATGGACTTGAAGTTAACTCGATCGTTTCGCCTGCATTTGATGCTATATCACTTATATCGCAAGTATCTGAACCTAAATCATTTGTATCGCATGGATTAGAAGCTAAACCTCTACATCGCTTTGATTTGGAGCTAAATCATGTGTTTCGCTTTGATTTGAATCTAGCTCGTTTGTTTCGTCTGCATTTGAAGCTATATCACTTATATCGCATGTATCTGAAGCTATAGCATTTGTTTCACATTGATTTCAAGCTATGGCTTCCATTTCGCATTGATTTGAAGCTAACTCGTTTGTTTCGCATGCAGTTGATGCTATATCACATATATCCCAAGTGTTTGAAGCAAAATCATTTGTTTCGCATGGATCTGAAGCTAAACCTTCTACATGGTATTGATTTGAAGCTAAATCATGTGTTTCGCTTTGATTTGAAGCTAACTCGTTTGTTTCGTCTGCATTTGAATCTATATCACTTATATTGCAGGTATCTGAAGCTAAATCATGTATTCCGCTTGGATTTGAAGCTAAACCTTCTACATCGCATTGATTTGAAGCTAAATCTTGTGCATCGCGTGGATTTGAAGCTAACCCTTCTACATCGCATTGATTTGAAGCTAAATCATTTGTTTCGCATGGATTTGGAGCTAACTCGTTTGTTTCTCCTGCTTTTGAAGCGAGATCACTTATATCGCAAGTATCTGAAACTAAATCATTTGTTACGCATGGATTTTAAGTTAAGCCTTCTACTTCGCATTGATTTGAAGCTAAGTCATGTGTTCCGCATGGACTTGAAGTTAACTCGATCGTTTCGCCTGCATTTGATGCTATATCACTTATATCGCAAGTATCTGAACCTAAATCATTTGTATCGCATGGATTAGAAGCTAAACCTCTACATCGCTTTGATTTGGAGCTAAATCATGTGTTTCGCTTTGATTTGAATCTAGCTCGTTTGTTTCGTCTGCATTTGAAGCTATATCACTTATATCGCATGTATCTGAAGCTATATCATTTGTTTCACATTGATTTCAAGCTATGGCTTCCATTTCGCATTGATTTGAAGCTAACTCGTTTGTTTCGCATGCAGTTGATGCTATATCACATATATCCCGAGTGTTTTAAGCAAAATCATTTGTTTCGCATGGATCTGAAGCTAAACCTTCTACATCGTATTGATTTGAAGCTAAATCATGTGTTTCGCTTTGATTTGAAGCTAACTCGTTTGTTTCGTCTGCATTTGAATCTATATCACTTATATTGCAGGTATCTGAAGCTAAATCATGTATTCCGCTTGGATTTGAAGCTAAACCTTCTACATCGCATTGATTTGAAGCTAAATCTTGTGCATCGCGTGGATTTGAAGCTAACCCTTCTACATCGCATTGATTTGAAGCTAAATCATTTGTTTCGCATGGATTTGGAGCTAACTCGTTTGTTTCTCCTGCTTTTGGAGCGAGATCACTTATATCGCAAGTATCTGAAACTAAATCATTTGTTACCCATGGATTTGAAGTTAAGCCTTCTACTTCCCATTGATTTGAAGCTAAGTCATGTGTTCCGCATGGACTTGAAGTTAACTCGATCGTTTCGCCTGCATTTGATGCTATATCACTTATATCGCAAGTATCTGAACCTAAATCATTTGTATCGCATGGATTAGAAGCTAAACCTCTACATCGCTTTGATTTGGAGCTAAATCATGTGTTTCGCTTTGATTTGAATCTAGCTCGTTTGTTTCGTCTGCATTTGAAGCTATATCACTTATATCGCATGTATCTGAAGCTATATCATTTGTTTCGCATCGATTTGAAGCTAAGCCTTCTACTTCGCATTGATTTGAAGCTAAATCTTGTGCATCGCATGGATTTGAAGATATACCTCCTACATCGCATTGATTTGAAGCTAAATCATGTGTTTCGCATGGACTTGAAGCTTACTCGTTTGTTTCGCATGCAGCAAAATGTAAATAACGTATATCACAAGTATTTGTAGCTAAACCATTTGTTTCGCATGGATTTGAATCTAAGTCGTGTACTTCGAATTGATTTGAAACTAAATCTTGTGTTTCGCATGGATTTGATGCTAAACCTTCTACATCGCATTGATTTGAAGCTAAATCATGTGTTTCGCTTGGATTTGAAGCTAAACCTTCTACATCGCATTGATTCGAAGCTAAATCATTTGTTTCGCATGGATTTTGAGCTAACTCGTTTGTTTGTCCTGCTTTTGAAGCGAGATCACTTATATCGCAAGTATCTAAACCTAAATCATTTGTTTCGCATCGATTTGAAGCTAAGCCTTCTACTTCGCATTGATTTGAAGCTAAATCTTGTGCATCGCATGGATTTGAAGATATACATCCTACATCGCATTGATTTGAAGCTAAATCATGTGTTTCGCATGGACTTGAAGCTAACTCGTTTGTTTCGCATGCAGCAAAATCTAAATAACGTATATCACAAGTGTTTGTAGCTAAACCATTTCTTTCGCATGGATTTGAATCTAAGTCGTGTACTTCGAATTGATTTGAAACTAAATCTTGTGTTTCGCATGGATTTGAAGCTAAACCTTCTACATCGCATTGATTTGAAGCTAAATCATGTGTTTCGCTTGGATTTGAAGCTAAACCTTGTACGTCGCATTGAATCGAAGCTAAATCATTTGTGTCGCTTGGATTTGAAGCTAAACCGTCTACATCGCATCGATTTGAAGCTAAGCCTTCTACTTCGCATTGATTTGAAGCTAAATCTTGTGCATCGCATGGATTTGAAGATATGCATCCTACATCGCATTGATTTGAAGCTAAATCATGTGTTTCGCATGGACTTGAAGCTAACTCGTTTGTTTCGCATGCAGCAAAATCTAAATAACGTATATCACAAGTGTTTGTAGCTAAACCATTTCTTTCGCATGGATTTGAATCTAAGTCGTGTACTTCGAATTGATTTGAAACTAAATCTTGTGTTTCGCATGGATTTGAAGCTAAACCTTCTACATCGCATTGATTTGAAGCTAAATCATGTGTTTCGCTTGGATTTGAAGCTAAACCTTGTACGTCGCATTGAATCGAAGCTAAATCATTTGTGTCGCTTGGATTTGAAGCTAAACCGTCTACATCGCATTGATTTGAAGCTAAACCTTCTACATCGCATTGATTTGTAGCTAAATCATGTGTTTCGCTTGGAATTGAAGCTAAACCTTCTACATCGCATTGATTTGAAGCTAAATTATGTGTTTCGCATGGATTTGAAGCTAACTCGTTTGTTTCGCATGCATTTGATGCTATATCACCTATATCCCAAGTGTTTGAAGCAAAATCATTTGTTTCACATGGATTTGAAGCTAATCCTTCTACATCGCATTGATTTGAAGCCAAATCATGTGTTTCACTTGGATTTGAAGCTAACCCTTCTACATCGCATTGATTCGAAGCTAAATCTTGTGCATCGCATGGATTTGAAGCTAAACATTCTACATAGCATTGATTTGAAGCCAAATCATATGTTTCGCTTGGATTTGAAGCTAACTCGTTTGTTTCGTCTGCATTTGAAGCTATGTCATTTATATCGTAAGTATTTGAAGCTAAATCATTTGTGTCGCTTGGATTTGAAGCTAAGCCTTCTACTTCGCATTGATTTGAAGCTAAATCTTGTGCATCGCATGGATTTGAAGCTAAACCTCCTACATCGCATTGATTTGAAGCTAAATCATGTGTTTCGCATGGATTTGAATTTAATCCTTCTACATCGCATTGATTTGAAGCCAAATTATGTGTTTCACTTGGATTTGAAGCTAAACCATCTACATCGCATTGATTCGAAGCTAAATCATGTGTTTCGCATGGATTTGAAGCTAAACATTCTACATCGCATTGATTTGAAGCCAAATCATGTGTTTCGCTTGGATTTGAAGCTAAATCATGTGTTTCGCTTGGATTAGAAGCTAACTCGTTTGTTACGCGCGCAGTTCAAGCTATATCACCTATATCCCAAGTGTTTGAAGCTCAATAATTTGTATCGCATAGATTTGGATCTAACTCGTTTGTCTCTCCTGCATTTGAAGCTAGATCACTTATATCGCAAGTATCTGAAACTAAATCATTTGTTTCGCATCGATTTGAAGCTAAGCCTTCTACTTCGCATTGATTTGAAGCTAAATCTTGTGCATCACATGGATTTGAAGCTAAACATTCTACATCGCATTGATTTGTAGCTAAATCATGTGTTTCGCTTGGAATTGAAGCTAAACCTTCTACATCGCATTGATTTGAAGCTAAATTATGTGTTTCGCATGGATTTGAAGCTAACTCGTTTGTTTCGCATGCATTTGATGCTATATCACCTATATCCCAAGTGTTTGAAGCAAAATCATTTGTTTCACATGGATTTGAAGCTAATCCTTCTACATCGCATTGATTTGAAGCCAAATCATGTGTTTCACTTGGATTTGAAGCTAACCCTTCTACATCGCATTGATTCGAAGCTAAATCTTGTGCATCGCATGGATTTGAAGCTAAACATTCTACATAGCATTGATTTGAAGCCAAATCATATGTTTCGCTTGGATTTGAAGCTAACTCGTTTGTTTCGTCTGCATTTGAAGCTATGTCATTTATATCGTAAGTATTTGAAGCTAAATCATTTGTGTCGCTTGGATTTGAAGCTAAGCCTTCTACTTCGCATTGATTTGAAGCTAAATCTTGTGCATCGCATGGATTTGAAGCTAAACCTCCTACATCGCATTGATTTGAAGCTAAATCATGTGTTTCGCATGGATTTGAATTTAATCCTTCTACATCGCATTGATTTGAAGCCAAATTATGTGTTTCACTTGGATTTGAAGCTAAACCATCTACATCGCATTGATTCGAAGCTAAATCATGTGTTTCGCATGGATTTGAAGCTAAACATTCTACATCGCATTGATTTGAAGCCAAATCATGTGTTTCGCTTGGATTTGAAGCTAAATCATGTGTTTCGCTTGGATTAGAAGCTAACTCGTTTGTTACGCGCGCAGTTCAAGCTATATCACCTATATCCCAAGTGTTTGAAGCTCAATAATTTGTATCGCATAGATTTGGATCTAACTCGTTTGTCTCTCCTGCATTTGAAGCTAGATCACTTATATCGCAAGTATCTGAAACTAAATCATTTGTTTCGCATCGATTTGAAGCTAAGCCTTCTACTTCGCATTGATTTGAAGCTAAATCTTGTGCATCACATGGATTTGAAGCTAAACATTCTACATCGCATTGATTTGAAGCCAAATCATGTGTTTCGCTTGGATTTGAAGCTAAATCATGTGTTTCGCATGGATTTGAAGCTAACTCGTTTGTTTCGCGTGCAGTTGATGCTATATCACTTATATCCCAAGTGTTTGAAGCAAAATCATTTGTTTCGCATGGATCTGAAGCTAACCCTTCTACATCGCATTGATTTGAAGCTAAATCAGTTGTTTCGCATGGATTTGGAGCTAACTCGTTTGTTTCTCCTGCTTTTGAAGCGAGATCACTTATATCGCAAGTATCTGAAACTAAATCATTTGTTACGCGTGGATTTGAAGTTAAGCCTTCTACTTCGCATTTATTTGAAGCTAAGTCATGTGTTCCGCATGGACTTGAAGCTAACTCGATCGTTTCGCCTGCATTTGATGCTATATCACTTATATCGCAAGTATCTGAACCTAAATCATTTGTATCGCATGGATTAGAAGCTAAACCTTCTACATCGCATTGATTTGGAGCTAAATCATGTGTTTAGCTTTGATTTGAATCTAACTCGTTTGTTTCGTCTGCATTTGAAGCTATATCACATATATCGCAAGTATCTGAAGCTAAATCATTTGTTTCACATTGATTTGAAGCTATGGCTTCTATTTCGCATTGATTTGAAGCTAAATCATGTGTGTCGCATGGATTTTGAATCTAACTCGTTGGATTCGTCTGCATTTGAAGCTATATCTCTTATATCCCAAGTGTTTGAAGCAAAATTATTTGTTTCTCATGGATTTGAAGCTAAACCTTCTACATCGAATTGATTTGAAGCTAAATCATGTGTTTCGCATTGATTTGAAGCTAAATCATGTGTTTCGCATGGATTTGAAGCTAACTCGTTTGTTTCGTATGCAGTTGATGCTATATCACCTATATCCCAAGTGATTGAAGCAAAATCATTTGTTTCACATTGATTTGAAGCTAATCCTTCTACATCGCATTCATTTGAAGCCAAATCATGTGTTTCACTTGGATTTGAAGCTAAACCTTCTACATCGCATTGATTCGAAGCTAAATCATGTGTTTCGCATGGATTTGAAGCTAAACATTCTACATCGCATTGATTTGAAGCCAAATCATGTGTTTCGCTTGGATTTGAAGCTAAATCATGTGTTTCGTATTGATTTGAAGCTAAATCATGTGTTTCGCATGGATTTGAAGCTAACTCGTTCGTTTCGCATGCAGTTGTAGCTAAATTATGTATATCACAAGTATTTGTAGCTAAACCATTTGTATCGCATTTATCTGAAGCTAACTCGTTTGTTTCGTTCGCATATGAAGCTAACTCACCTATACCGCTGGTATTTGAATCTAAATCATTTGTTTCGCGCGAATTTGAAGCTAATCCATGTGTTCCGCATGAATTTTAAGCTAAATCATGTGTTTCGCCTGCATTTGAAGTTATATCACTCGTATCGCAAGTATTTGTAGAAAAATCATTTGTTTCGCATGGATTTGAAGCTAACTCGTTCGTTACGCATGCAGTTGATGGTGTATGACCTATATCTCAAGCGTTTGAAACTCAATCATTTGTTTCGCATGGATTTGAAGCTAAACATTCTACATCGCATTGATTTGAAGCTAAATTTTGTGCATCGCATGGATTTGAAGCTAAACCTTCTACATCGCATTGATTTGAAGCTAAATCATGTGATTCGCTTGGATTTGAAGCTACTTCGTTTGATTCGTCTGCATTTGAAGCTATATCACTTATATCTCAAGTATCTGTAGCTAAATCATTTGTGTCGCATGGATCTGAAGATAAACCTTCTACATCGCATTGATTTGAAGCTAAATCATGTGTTTCGCTTGAATTTGAAGCTAAAACTTCTACATCGCATTGATTTGAAGCTAAATTTTGTGCATCGCATGGATTTGAAGCTAAACCTTCTACATCGCATTGATTTGAAGCTAAATCATGTGTTTCGCATAGATTTGAAGCTAACTCGTTTGTTTCGCATGCAGTTGATGCTATATCACATATATCCCAAGTGTCTCAAGCAAAATCATTTGTTTCGCATGGATCTGAAGCTAAACCTTCTACATCGTGAAGGATTTGAAGCTAAATCATGTGTATCGCATGGATTTTAAGTCTAACTTGTTGGATTCGTCTGCATTTAAAGCTATATCTCTTATATCCCAAGTGTTTGAAGCTAAATCATTTGTTTCAGATGGATTTGAAGCTAATCCTTCTACATCGCATTGTTTTGAAGCCAAATCATGTGTTTCACTTGGATTTGAAGCTAAACCTTCTACATCCAATTGATTTGAAGCTAGATCATGTGCTTCGCTTGGATTTGAAGCTAAATCATGTGTTTCGCATGGACTTGAAGCTAACTCGTTTGTTTCGCATGCAGCAAAATCTAAATAACGTATATCACAAGTATTTTGTAGCTAAACCATTTGTTTCGCATGGATTTGAATCTAAGTCGTGTACTTCGAATTGATTTGAAACTAAATCTTGTGTTTCGCATGGATTTGAAGCTAAACCTTCTACATCGCATTGATTTGAAGCTAAATCATGTGTTTCGCTTGGATTTGAAGCTAAACCTTCTACATCGCATTGATTCGAAGCTAAATCATTTGTGTCGCTTGGATTTGAAGCTAAACCTTCTACATCGCATTGATTTGAAGCTAAACCTTCTACATCGCATTGATTTGTAGCTAAATCATGTGTTTCGCTTGGAATTGAAGCTAAACCTTCTACATCGCATTGATTTGAAGCTAAATCATGTGTTTCGCATGGACTTGAAGCTAACTCGTTTGTTTCGCATGCAGCAAAATCTAAATAACGTATATCACAAGTATTTGTAGCTAAACCATTTGTTTCGCATGGATTTGAATCTAAGTCGTGTACTTCGAATTGATTTGAAACTAAATCTTGTGTTTCGCATGGATTTGAAGCTAAACCTTCTACATCGCATTGATTTGAAGCTAAATCAGTTGTTTCACATGGATTTGGAGCTAACTCGTTTGTTTCTCCTGCTTTTGAAGCGAGATCACTTATATCGCAAGTATCTGAAACTAAATCATTTGTTACGCGTGGATTTGAAGTTAAGCCTTCTACTTCGCATTTATTTGAAGCTAAGTCATGTGTTCCGCATGGACTTGAAGCTAACTCGATCGTTTCGCCTGCATTTGATGCTATATCACTTATATCGCAAGTATCTGAACCTAAATCATTTGTATCGCATGGATTAGAAGCTAAACCTTCTACATCGCATTGATTTGGAGCTAAATCATGTGTTTAGCTTTGATTTGAATCTAACTCGTTTGTTTCGTCTGCATTTGAAGCTATATCACATATATCGCAAGTATCTGAAGCTAAATCATTTGTTTCACATTGATTTGAAGCTATGGCTTCTATTTCGCATTGATTTGAAGCTAAATCATGTGTATCGCATGGATTTTGAATCTAACTCGTTGGATTCGTCTGCATTTGAAGCTATATCTCTTATATCCCAAGTGTTTGAAGCAAAATTATTTGTTTCTCATGGATTTGAAGCTAAACCTTCTACATCGAATTGATTTGAAGCTAAATCATGTGTTTCGCATTGATTTGAAGCTAAATCATGTGTTTCGCATGGATTTGAAGCTAACTCGTTTGTTTCGTATGCAGTTGATGCTATATCACCTATATCCCAAGTGATTGAAGCAAAATCATTTGTTTCACATGGATTTGAAGCTAATCCTTCTACATCGCATTCATTTGAAGCCAAATCATGTGTTTCACTTGGATTTGAAGCTAAACCTTCTGCATCGCATTGATTCGAAGCTAAATCATGTGTTTCGCATGGATTTGAAGCTTATCATTCTACATCGCATTGATTTGAAGCCAAATCTTGTGTTACACTTGGATTTGAAGCTAAATCATGTGTTTCGTATTGATTTGAAGCTAAATCATGTGTTTCGCATGGATTTGAAGCTAACTCGTTTGTTTCGCATGCAGTTGTAGCTAAATTATGTATATCACAAGTATTTGTAGCTAAACCATTTGTATCGCATGGATCTGAAGCTAACTCGTTTGTTTCGTTCGCATATGAAGCTAACTCACCTATACCGCTGGTATTTGAATCTAAATCATTTGTTTCGCGCGAATTTGAAGCTAATCCATGTGTTCCGCATGAATTTTAAGCTAAATCATGTGTTTCGCCTGCATTTGAAGTTATATCACTCGTATCGCAAGTATTTGTAGAAAAATCATTTGTTTCGCATGGATTTGAAGCTAACTCGTTCGTTACGCATGCAGTTGATGGTGTATCACCTATATCCCAAGCGTTTGAAACTCAATCATTTGTTTCGCATTGATTTGAAGCTAAACCTTCTACATCGCATTGATTTGAAGCTAAATAATGTGATTCGCTTGGATTTGAAGCTACTTCGTTTGATTCGTCTGCATTTGAAGCTATATCACTTATATCTCAAGTATCTGTAGCTAAATCATTTGTGTCGCATGGATCTGAAGCTAAACCTTCTACATCGTATTGATTTGAAGCTAAATCATGTGTTTCGCTTGGATTTGAAGCTAACTCGTTTGTTTCGTCTGCATTTGAATCTATATCACTTATATTGCAAGTATCTGAAGCTAAATCATGTATTCCGCTGGATTTGAAGCTAAACCTTCTACATCGCATTGATTTGAAGCTAAATCATGTGTTTCGCTTGAATTTGAAGCTAAAACTTCTACATCGCATTGATTTGAAGCTAAATTTTGTGCATCGCATGGATTTGAAGCTAAACCTTCTACATCGCATTGATTTGAAGCTAAATCATGTGTTTCGCATGGATTTGAAGCTAACTCGTTTGTTTCGCATGCAGTTGATGCTATATCACATATATCCCAAGTGTCTCAAGCAAAATCATTTTTTTCGCATGGATCTGAAGCTAAACCTTCTACATCGTGAAGGATTTGAAGCTAAATCATGTGTATAGCATGGATTTTAAGTCTAACTTGTTGGATTCGTCTGCATTTGAAGCTATATCTCTTATATCCCAAGTGTTTGAAGCTAAATCATTTGTTTCAGATGGATTTGAAGCTAATCCTTCGTACATCGCATTGTTTTGAAGCCAAATCATGTGTTTCACTTGGATTTGAAGCTAAACCTTCTACATCGCATTGATTCGAAGCTAAATCATGTGTTTCGCCTGGATTTGAAGCTAAACATTCTACATCGCATTGATTTGAAGCCAAATCATGTGTTTCGCTTGGATTTGAAGCTAAATCATGTGTTTCGTATTGATTTGAAACTAAATCTTGTGCATCGCATGGATTTGAAGCTAAACCTCCTACATCGCATTGATTTGAAGCTAAATCATGTGATTCGCATGAAATTGAAGATAAACCATGTGTTTCGCATGGGTTTTGAAGCTAAGCCTCCTACTTCGCACTGATTTGAAGCAAAATCATATGTTTCGCATGGATTTGAAGCTAAACAATTTGGTTCACATGGTTTTGAAGCTAAGCCTTCTACTTCGCATTGATTTGAAGCTAGATCATGTGTTTCGCTTGGATTTGAGGCTAGCTCGATTGTTTCGCATGCAGTTGAAGCTAAATCATGTATATCACAAGTATTTGAAGCTAAACCATTTCTTTCGCATGGATTGGAAGCTAAGCCTTCTACTCTGAACTGATTTGAAGTTAAATCATGTGTTTCTCTTGGTTTGGAAGCTAAACCTTCTACATCGCTTTTATTTGCAGCTAAACAATTTGTTCCGCATGGATTTGAAGCTAAGCCTTCTACTTCGCATTGATTGGAAGCTAAATCATGTGTATCGCTTGATTTGAAGCTAACTCGTTTGTTCGCATGCAGTTGAAACTAAATCATGTATATCACAAGTATTTGAAGCTGAACCAATTGATTCGCATGGATTTGAAGCTAAGCCATCCACTTCACACTGATTTGAATCTAAATTATGTGTTTCGCTTGGATTGGAAGCTAAGCCTTATACTTGGCATTAATTTGAAGCTAAATCATGTGATTCGCTTGGATTTGAGGCTAGCTCGTTTGTTCCGCACGCAGTTGAAGCTAAATCTATATACCACAAATGTTTGTAGCTAAACTATTTGTTTCGCATGGATTTGAAGCTAAAACTTCTACATGCATTGATTTCCTTCTAAATCTTATGTTTTGCATGGATTTGTAGCTAAACCTTCTACATCGCATTGATTTGAAGCTAAATCACGTGTATCGCTTGGATTTGAAGCTAACTCGCTTGTTTCGCATGCAGTTGAGCTAGATCATGTATATCACAAGTATTTGAAGCTGAACCAATTGACTCGCATGGATTTGATGCTAAGCCTTCCACTTCGCACTGATTTGAATCTAAATCATTTGTTTCGCTTGGATTTCAAGCTAATCCTTCTACTTCGCACTGATTTGAACCTAAATCATGTGTTTCTCTTGGATTGGAAGCTATCACGTTTGATTCGCATGCAGTTGGAGTTAAGTCATGTATATCGCAAGTATATGACGCTAAACCATTTTTTTCGGATGAATTTGTGGCTAAATCATCTGTTTCGCATGGAGTTGAAGCTAAACCTTCTACATCGCATTGATTTGAAGCAAAATTATGTGTTTCGCTTGGATTTTAAGAAATCTGGTTTGTTTCTCCTGCATTTGAAGCTATATCACTAACTCGTTTGTTTCGCTTGCATTTGAAGCTATTTCATTTATATCGCTAGTATTTGAAGCTAAATCATTTGTGTGGCATGGATTTGAATCTAAGACTTCTACTTCGCATTGATTTGAAGCTAAATCATGTGTATCGCTTGGATTTGAAGCTACCTCGTTTGTTTCCCATGCAGTAGAAGCTAAAACATGTATGTCACAAGTATTTGAAGCTAAACCATTAGTTCCGCATGGATTTGTCGCTAAGCCTTCTACTTCGCATTGATTTGAAGCTAAATCATGTGCATCGCTTGGATTTGAAGCTAACTCGTTTGTTCCGCAAGAAGTTGAAGCTATTTCATTTATAAGGCAAATATTTGAAGCATAATCATTCGTTTCGCGTGGATTTGAAGCTAAACCTTCTACATCGCATTGATTTGCAACTAAATCATGTGTTTCGCATAGATTTGAAGCTATCTCGTACGTTTCGCCTGCATTTGAATCTAATCCTACTATATCGCATTGATTTGAAGCTAAATCATGTGCTTCGCATGGATTTCAAGCTAAACCTCCTACATCGCACTGATTTGAAGCTAAATCTAGTGTTTCGCTTGAATTTGAAGCTAACTCGTTTGTTTCGCCTGCATTTGAAGCCATATCATTTATATCGCATGGATTTGAAGCTAAACATTCTACATCGCTTTGATTTGAATCCAAATCATGTGTTCCTCTTGGATTTGAATCTAATCCCACTACATCGCATTGATTTGAAGCTAAATCATGTGTTTCGCATGTATTTCAAGCTAAACCTTCTTCATCGCTCTGATTTGAAGCTAAATCTAGTGTTTCGCTTGGATTTGAAGCTAACTCGTTTGTTTCGCCTGCATTTGAAGCTATTTATCTGAAGCTAAATCATTTGTGTCGCATGAATATGAAGCTAAACCTTCTACGTAACATTGATTTGAAGCTTAATCATGTGTTTTGCATGGATTAGAATCTAACTCGATCGTTCCGCCTGCATTTGAAGATATATCATTTATATCGCAAGTATTAGAAGCAAAATCATTTGTGTCGCATGGATTTGAAGCTAAAACTTCTACATCACATTGATTTGAAGCTAAATCATGTGTTTCGCTTGGATTTGAAGCTAATCCTTCTACATCGCATTGATTTGAAGCATAATCATGTTTTTTTTGCAGGGATTTGAAGCTAACTCGTTTGTTTCCCCTGCATTTGAAGCTGTATCACTTATATCGCAAGTATCTGATGCTATATCGTTTGTTTCGCATGGATTTGATGCTAAACATTCTACATCGCATTGATTTGAGGCTAAGTCGTGAGTTTTGCATGGATTAGAAGCTAACTCGTTTATTTCGCCTGCATTTGAATCTAATCCTACTACATCGCATTGATTTGAAGCTAAATCATGTGTTTCGCATGGATTTCAAGCTAAACCTTCTACATCGCACTGATTTAAAGCTAAATATAATGTTTCGCTTGAATTTGAAGCTAACTCGTTTGTTTCGTCTGCATTTGAAGCTATTTATCTGAAACTAAATCATTTGTGTCGCATGGATATGAAGCAAAACCTTCTACGTAACATTGATTTGAAGCTGAATCGTGTGTTTTGCATGGATTAGAAGCTAACTCGATCGTTCCGCCTGCATTTGAAGCTATATCATTTATATCGCAAGTATTTGAAGCAAAATCACTTGTGTCGCATGGATATGAAGCTAAAACTTCTACATCGCATTGATTTGGAGCTAAATCATGTGTTTCGCTTGGATTTGAAGCTAATCTTTCTACAGCGCATTGATTTGAACCTAAATCATGTGTTTCGCATGGATTTGAAGCTAAACTTACTACATCCCATTGATTTGAAGCTAAATAATGTGTTTCTCCTTTGGATTTGAAGCTAATCATTCTACATCGCATTGATTTGAAGCTAAATCATGTGTTTCGCTTGGATTTGAAGTTAACTCGTTTGTTTCGTCTGCATTTGAAGCTATATCACTTATATCGCAAGTATCTGAAGCTAAATCATTTGTGTCGCATGGATTTCAAGCTAAGGCTTCTACTTCGCATTGATTTGAAGCTAAATCATGTGCCTCGCATGGATTTGTAGCTAACTCGTTTGTCTCGCATGTAGTTGATGCTATATCACCTATATCCCAAGTGTTTGAAGCACAATCATTTGTTTCGCATGGATTTGAAGCTAAACCTTCTACATCGGATCGATTTTAAGCTAAATCATGTGTTTCGCAGGGATTTGAAGCTATCTCGTTTGTTTCGCTTGCAGTTGAAGCTAAATCATGTATATCACAAGTATTTCAAGCGATACCGTTTGTTGCGCATGGATTTGAAGCTAAGCCTTCTACTTCGCATTGATTTGAAGCTAAATCATGTGTATCGCATGGATTTAGAAGCTAACTCGAATGATTCGTCTGCATTTGAAGCTATATCACTTATATCCCAAGCGTTTGAAGCTAAATCATTTGTTTCGCATGGATTTGAAGCTAAACTTTCTACATTGCATTGATTTTAAGCTAAATCATGTGTTTCGCTTGGATTTGAAGCTAAAGCTTCTACATCGCTTTAAATTGCAGCTAAATCATGTGTTTCGCATGGATTTGAAACTAAATCGTTTGTTTCGCCTGCATTTGAAGCTATATCACTAATATCCCAAGTGTTTGAAGCTCAATCATTCATTTCGCATGGATTTGAAGCTAACTCGTTTGTTGCTCATGCAGTTGAATCTAAATAACGTATATCACAAGTATTTGTAGCTAAACCATTTGTTTCGCATGGATTTGAATCTAAGCCGTGTACTTCGAATTGATTAGAATCTAAATCATGTGTTGCGCATGGATTTGAAGCTAAACTTTCTACATCGCAATGATTTGAAGCCAAATCATGTGTTTCGCATTGATTTGAAGCCAAATCATGTGTTTCGCATTGATTTGAAGCTAAACTTTCTACATTGCATTGATTTGAAGCTAAATCATGTGTTTCGCTTGGATTTGAAGCTAAAGCATCTACATCGCTTTGAATTGCAGCTAAATCATGTGTTTCGCATGGATTTGAAGCTAAATCGTTTGTTTCGCCTGCATTTGAAGCTATATCACTTATATCACAAGTGTTTGAAGCTCAATCATTCATTTCGCGTGGATTTGAAGCTAACTCGTTTGTTGCTCATGCAGTTGAATCTAAATAACGTATATCACAAGTATTTGTAGCTAAACCATTTGTTTCGCATGGATTTGAATCTAAGCCGTGTACTTCGAATTGATTAGAATCTAAATCATGTGTTGCGCATGGATTTGAAGCTAAACTCTCTACATCGCATTGATTTGAAGCTAAATCATGTGTTTCGCATGGATTTGTAGCTAACTCGTTTGTTTCGCATGCAGTTGATGCTATATCACCTATATCCCAAGTGATTGAAGGTCAATCATTTGTTTCGCATGGATTTGAAGCTAAACCTTCTACATCGCATTGATTTTAAGCTAAATCATGTGTTTTGCATGGGTTTGAAGCTAAACCTTATACATCGCATTGATTTGAAGCTAAATCATGTGTTTCGCTTGGATTTGACGTTAACTCTTATGTTTCGTCTGCATTTGAAGCTATATCACATATATCGCAAGTATCTGAAGCTAAATCACTTGTGTCGCATGGATTTGAAGCTATACCTTCTACACAGCATTGATTTGAAGCTAAATCATTTGCTTCGCATGGATTTGGAGCTAACTCGTTTGTTTCCCCTGTATTTGAAGCTATATCACTTATATCGCAAGCATCAGAACCTAAATCATTTGTTTCGCCTGCATTTGAATCTATTTATCTGAAGCTAAATCATTTGTGTCGCATGAATATGAAGCTAACCCTTCAACGTAACATTGATTTGAAACTTAATCATGTGTTTTGCATGGATTAGAATCTAACTCGATCGTTCCGCTGGCATTTTTAAGATATATCATTTATATCGCAAGTATTAGATGCAAAATCATTTGTGTCGCATGGATTTGAAGCTAAAACTTCTACATCACATTGATTTGAAGCTAAATCATGTGTTTCGCTTGGATTTGAAGCTAATCCTTCTACATCGCATTGATTTGAAGCACAATCATGTTTTTTTGCAGGGATTTGAAGCTAACTCGTTTGTTTCCCATGCATTTGAAGCTGTATCACTTATATCGCAAGTATCTGATGCTATATCGTTTGTTTCGCATGGATTTGATGCTAAACATTCTACATCGCATTGATTTGAGGCTAAGTCGTGAGTTTTGCATGGATTAGAAGCTAACTCGTTTGTTTCGCCTGCATTTGAATCTAATCCTACTACATCGCATTGATTTGAAGCTAAATCATGTGTTTCGCATGGATTTCAAGCTAAACCTTCTACATCGCACTGATTTAAAGCTAAATATAATGTTTCGCTTGAATTTGAAGCTAACTCGTTTGTTTCGTCTGCATTTGAAGCTATTTATCTGAAACTAAATCATTTGTGTCGCATGGATATGAAGCTAAACCTTCTACGTAACATTGATTTGTAGCTGAATCGTGTGTTTTGCATGGATTAGAAGCTAACTCGATCGTTCCGCCTGCATTTGAAGCTATATCATTTATATCGCAAGTATTTGAAGCAAAATCACTTGTGTCGCATGGATATGAAGCTAAAACTTCTACATCGCATTGATTTGAAGCTAAATCATGTGTTTCGCTTGGATTTGAAGCTAATCTTTCTACATCGCATTGATTTGAAGCTAAATCATGTGTTTCGCATGGATTTGAAGCTAAACCATCTACATCCCATTGATTTGAAGCTAAATCATCTGTTTCGCTTGGATTTGAAGCTAACTCGTTTGTATCGTCTGCATATGAAGCTATGTCATTTATATCGTAAGTATCTGAACCTAAATCATTTGTTACGCATGGATTTGAAGCTAAGCCTTCTACTTCGCATTGATTTCAAGCTAAATCATGTGTATCGCATGGATTTGAAGCTAACTCGTTTGTTTCGCATGCAGTTGATGCTACATCACCTATATCCCAAGTGTTTGAAGCAAAATCATTTGTTTCACATGGATTTGAAGCTAATCCTTCTACATCGCATTGATTTGAAACTAAATCATTTGTTTCGCATGGATTTGGAGCTAACTCGTTTGTTTCTCCTGCATTTGAAGCGAGAACACTTATATCGCAAGTATCTGAACCTAAATCATTTGTTACGCATGGATTTGAAGCTAAGCCTTCTACTTCGCGTTGATTTGAAGCTATGTCATGTGTTCCGCATGGACTTGAAGCTAACTCGGATCTTTTTGCCTGCATTTGATGCTATATCACTTATATCGCAAGTATCTGAAACTAAATCGTTTGAATCGCATGGATTAGAAGCTAAACCTTCCACATCGCATTGATTTGAAGCTAAATCATGTGTTTCGCTTTGATTTGAAACTAAACCTTCTACATCGCATTGATTCGAAGCTAAATCCTGTGTTTCGCATGAATTTGAAGCTAAACATTCTACATCGCATTGATTTGAAGCCAAATCATGTGTTTCGCTTGGATTTGAAGCTAAATCATGTGTTTCGCTTGGATTTGAAGCTAACCTGTTTGTTTCGTCTTCATTTGAAGCTATGTCATTTATATCGTAAATATTTGAAGCTAAATCGTTTGTGTCGCTTGGATTTGAAGCTAAACCTTCTACATCGCAATGATTTGAAGCTAAACCTTCTACATCGCATTGATTTGTAGCTAGATCATGTGTTTCGCTTGGATTTGAATCTAAACCTTCTACATCGAATTGATTTGAAGCTAGATAAGTTGTTTCGCTTGGATTTGTAGCTAACTCGCTGTTTCGCGCGCAGTTCAAGCTATATCACCTATATCCAAAGTGTTTGAAGCTCAATCATTTGTTTCGCATGGATTTGGAGCTAACTCGTTTGTTTTTCCTGCATTTGAAGCTAGATCACTAATATCGCAAGTATCTGAACCTAAATCATTTGTTACGCATGGATTTGAAGCTAAGCCTATTACTTCGCATTGATTTGAAGCTAAGTCATGTGTTCCGCATGGACTTGAAGCTAACTCGATCGTTTCGCCTGCATTTGATGCTATTTCACTTATATCGCAAGTATCTGAAACTAAATCATTTGTATCGCATGGATTAGAAGCTAAACCTTCTACATCGCATTGATTTGAAGCTAATTCTTGTGCATCGCATGGATTTGAAGCTAAACCTTCTACATCGCATTGATTTGAAGCTAAATCATTTGTTTCGCATGGATTTGGAGCTAACTCGTTTATTTCTCCTGCATTTGAAGCGAGAACACTTATATCGCAAAGTTTCTGAACCTAAATCATTTGTTACGCATGGATTTTAAGCTAAGCCTTCTACTTCGCATTGATTTGAAGCTATGTCATGTGTTCCGCATGGACTTGAAGCTAACTCGGATCTTTTTGCCTGCATTTGATGCTATATCACATATATCGCAAGTATCTGAAACTAAATCATTTGAATCGCATGGATTAGAAGCTAAACCATCTACATCGCATTGATTTGAAGCTAAATCATGTGTTTCGCTTTGATTTGAAGCTAAACATTCTACATCGCATTGATTTGAAGCCAAATCATGTGTTTCGCTTGGATTTGAAGCTAAATCATGTGTTTCGCTTGGATTTGAAGCTAACTCGTTTGTTTCGTCTGCATTTGAAGCTATATCACTTATATCGCAAGTATCTGAACCTAAATCATTTGAATCGCATGGATTTGAAGCTAAACCTTCTACATCGCAATGATTTAAAGCTAAATCATGTGTTTCGCTTGGATTTGAAGCTAAATCATGTGTTTCGCTTGGATTTGAAGCTAACTCGTTTGTTTCGTCTGCATTTTAAGCTATGTCATTTATATCGTAAGTATTTGAAGCTAAATCATTTGTGTCGCTTGGATTTGAAGCTAAACCTTCTACTTCGCATTGATTTGAAGCTAAACCTTCTACATCGCATTGATTTGTAGCTAGATCATGTGTTTCGCTTGGATTTGAATCTAAACCTTCTACATCGCATTGATTTGAAGCTAGATAAGTTGTTTCGCTTGGATTTGTAGCTAACTCGTTAGTTTCGCGCGCAGTTCAAGCTATATTACCTATATCCCAAGTGTTTGAAGCTCAATCATTTGTTTCGCATGGATTTGGAGCTAACTCGTTTGTTTCTCCTGCATTTGAAGCTAGATCAATTATATCGCAAGTATCTGAACCTAAATCATTTGTTTCGCATCGATTTGAAGCTAAGCCTTCTACTTCGCATTGATTTGAAGCTAAATCTTGTGCATCGCATGGATTTGAAGCTAAACCTCCTACATCGCATTGATGTGAAGCTAAATCATGTGATTCGCATGGACTTGAAGCTAACTCGTTTGTTTCGCATGCAGCTAAATCTAAATAACGTATATCACAAGTATTTGTAGCTAAACCATTTGTTTCGCATGGTTTTGAATCTAAGCCGTGTACTTCGAATTGATTTGGAGCTAAATTTTGTGTTTCGCATGGATTTGAAGCTAAACCTTCTACATCGAATTGATTTGAAGCTAAATCATGTGTTTCGCTTGGATTTGAAGCTAATCCTTCTACATCGCATTGATTTGAAGCTAAATCATGTGTTTCGCTTGGATTTGTAGCTAACTCGTTTGTTTCGCGCGCAGTTCAAGCTATTTCACCTATATCCTAAGTGTTTGAAGCATTTGTTTCGCATGGATTTGTAGCTAACTCGTTGTTTCTCCTGCATTTGAAGCTAGATCACTTATATCGCAAGTATCTAAACCTAAATCATTTGTTTCGCATCGATTTGAAGCTAAGCCTTCTACATCGCATTGATTTAAAGCTAAGTCATGTGCGTCGCATGGATTTTGAAGCTATCTCGACGAATTCGTCTGCGTATGAAGCTATATCACTTATATCCCAAGTGTTTGAAGGTAAACCATTTGTTTCGCATGGATTTGG
Source organism: Megalopta genalis (assembly GCF_051020955.1). Lineage (NCBI taxonomy): Eukaryota > Metazoa > Arthropoda > Insecta > Hymenoptera > Halictidae > Megalopta > Megalopta genalis. The sequence continues at coordinate 164,734 of NC_135015.1, read as the reverse complement.
AGCTAATTCGTTTGTTTCTCCTGCTTTTGAAGCGAGATCACTTATATCGCAAGTATCTGAAACTAAATCATTTGTTACGCATGGATTTTAAGTTAAGCCATCTACTTCGCATTGATTTGAAGCTAAGTCATGTGTTCCGCATGGACTTGAAGTTAACTCGATCGTCTCGCCTGCATTTGATGCTATATCACTTATATCGCAAGTATCTGAACCTAAATAATTTGTATCGCATGGATTAGAAGCTAAACCTCTACATCGCTTTGATTTGGAGCTAAATCATGTGTTTCGCTTTGATTTGAATCTAGCTCGTTTGTTTCGTCTGCATTTGAAGCTATATCACTTATATCGCATGTATCTGAAGCTATATCATTTGTTTCACATTGATTTCAAGCTATGGCTTCCATTTCGCATTGATTTGAAGCTAAATCGTGTGTATCGCATGGATTTTGAATCTAACTCGTTGGATTTGTCTGCATTTGAAGCTATATCTCTTATATCCCAAGTGTTTGAAGCTAAATCATTTATTTCTAATGGATTTGAAGCTAAACCTTCTACATCGCATTGATTTGAAGCTAAATCTTGTGTTTCGCATTGATTTGAAGCTAACTCGTTTGTTTTGCATGCAGTTGATGCTATATCACATATATCCCAAGTGTTTGAAGCAAAATCATTTGTTTCGCATGGATCTGAAGCTAAACCTTCTACATCGTAATGATTTGAAGCTAAATCATGTGTTTCGCTTTGATTTGAAGCTAACTCGTTTGTTTCGTCTGCATTTGAATCTATATCACTTATATTGCAGGTATCTGAAGCTAAATCATGTAATCCGCTTGGATTTGAAGCTAAACCTTCTACATCGCATTGATTTGAAGCTAAATCTTGTGCATCGCGTGGATTTGAAGCTAACCCTTCTACATCGCATTGATTTGAAGCTAAATCATTTGTTTCGCATGGATTTGGAGCTAACTCGTTTGTTTCTCCTGCTTTTGAAGCGAGATCACTTATATCGCAAGTATCTGAAACTAAATCATTTGTTACCCATGGATTTGAAGTTAAGCCTTCTACTTCGCATTGATTTGAAGCTAAGTCATGTGTTTCGCTTTGATTTGAATCTAACTCGTTTGTTTCGTCTACATTTGAAGCTATATCTCTTATATCCCAAGTGTTTGAAGCTAAATCATTTGTTTCTCATGGATTTGAAGCTAAACCTTCTACATCGCATTGATTTGAAGCTAAATCATGTGTTTCGCATTGATTTGAAGCTAAATCATGTGTTTCGCATGGATTTGAAGCTAACTCGTTTGTTTCGCATGCAGTTGATGCTATATCACATATATCCCAAGTGTTTGAACCTAAATCATTTGTTTCGCATCGATTTGAAGCTAAGCCTTCTACATCGTATTGATTTGAAGCTAAATCATGTGTTTCGCTTTGATTTGAAGCTAACTCGTTTGTTTCGTCTGCATTTGAATCTATATCACTTATATTGCAGGTATCTGAAGCTAAATCATGTATTCCGCTTGGATTTGAAGCTAAACCTTCTACATCGCATTGATTTGAAGCTAAATCTTGTGCATCGCGTGGATTTGCAGCTAACCCTTCTACATCGCATTGATTTGAAGCTAAATCATTTGTTTCGCATGGATTTGGAGCTAACTCGTTTCTTTCTCCTGCTTTTGAAGCGAGATCACTTATATCGCAAGTATCTGAAACTAAATCATTTGTTACCCATGGATTTGAAGTTAATCCTTCTACTTCGCATTGATTTGAAGCTAAGTCATGTGTTCCGCATGGACTTGAAGCTAACTCGATCGTTTCGCCTGCATTTGATGCTATATCACTTATATCGCAAGTATCTGAACCTAAATCATTTGTATCGCATGGATTAGAAGCTAAACCTTCTACATCGCATTGATTTGGAGCTAAATCATGTGTTTCGCTTTGATTTGAATCTAACTCGTTTGTTTCGTCTGCATTTGAAGCTATATCTCTTATATCCCAAGTGTTTGAAGCTAAATCATTTGTTTCTCATGGATTTGAAGCTAAACCTTCTACATCGCATTGATTTGTAGCTAAGTCATGTGTTTCGCATTGATTTGAAGCTAAATCATGTGTTTCGCATGGATTTGAAGGTAACTCGTTTGTTTCGCATGCAGTTGAGGCTATATCACTTTTATCCCAAGTGTTTAAAGCAAAATCATTTGTTTCACATGGATTTGAAGCTAATCCTTCTACATCGCATTGATTTGAAGCCAAATCATGTGTTTCACTTGGATTTGAAGCTAAACCTTCTACATCGCATTGATTCGAAGCTAAATCATGTGTTTCGCTTGGATTTGAAGCTAAATCATGTGTTTCGCTTGGATTTCAAGCTAACTCGTTTGTTTCGTCTGCATTTTAAGCTATGTCATTTATATCGTAAGTATTTGAAGCTAAATCATTTGTGTCGCTTGGATTTGAAGCTAAACCTTCTACTTCGCATTGATTTGAAGCTAAACCTTCTACATCGCATTGATTTGTAGCTAAATCATGTGTTTCGCATTGATTTGAAGCTAAATCATGTGTTTCGCATGGATTTGAAGGTAACTCGTTTGTTTCGCATGCAGTTGAGGCTATATCACTTTTATCCCAAGTGTTTAAAGCAAAATCATTTGTTTCACATGGATTTGAAGCTAATCCTTCTACATCGCATTGATTTGAAGCCAAATCATGTGTTTCACTTGGATTTGAAGCTAAACCTTCTACATCGCATTGATTCGAAGCTAAATCATGTGTTTCGCTTGGATTTGAAGCTAAATCATGTGTTTCGCTTGGATTTGAAGCTAACTCGTTTGTTTCGTCTGCATTTTAAGCTATGTCATTTATATCGTAAGTATTTGAAGCTAAATCATTTGTGTCGCTTGGATTTGAAGCTAAACCTTCTACTTCGCATTGATTTGAAGCTAAACCTTCTACATCGCATTGATTTGTAGCTAGATCATGTGTTTCGCTTGGATTTGAATCTAAACCTTCTACATTGCATTGATTTGAAGCTAGATAAGTTGTTTCGCTTGGATTTGTAGCTAACTCGTTAGTTTCGCGCGCAGTTCAAGCTATATTACCTATATCCCAAGTGTTTGAAGCTCAATCATTTGTTTCGCATGGATTTGGAGCTAACTCGTTTGTTTCTCCTGCATTTGAAGCTAGATCAATTATATCGCAAGTATCTGAACCTAAATCATTTGTTTCGCATCGATTTGAAGCTAAGCCTTCTACTTCGCATTGATTTGAAGCTAAATCTTGTGCATCGCATGGATTTGAAGCTAAACCTCCTACATCGCATTGATGTGAAGCTAAATCATGTGATTCGCATGGACTTGAAGCTAACTCGTTTGTTTCGCATGCAGCTAAATCTAAATAACGTATATCACAAGTATTTGTAGCTAAACCATTTGTTTCGCATGGTTTTGAATCTAAGCCGTGTACTTCGAATTGATTTGGAGCTAAATTTTGTGTTTCGCATGGATTTGAAGCTAAACCTTCTACATCGAATTGATTTGAAGCTAAATCATGTGTTTCGCTTGGATTTGAAGCTAATCCTTCTACATCGCATTGATTTGAAGCTAAATCATGTGTTTCGCTTGGATTTGTAGCTAACTCGTTTGTTTCGCGCGCAGTTCAAGCTATTTCACCTATATCCTAAGTGTTTGAAGCATTTGTTTCGCATGGATTTGTAGCTAACTCGTTGTTTCTCCTGCATTTGAAGCTAGATCACTTATATCGCAAGTATCTAAACCTAAATCATTTGTTTCGCATCGATTTGAAGCTAAGCCTTCTACATCGCATTGATTTAAAGCTAAGTCATGTGCGTCGCATGGATTTTGAAGCTATCTCGACGAATTCGTCTGCGTATGAAGCTATATCACTTATATCCCAAGTGTTTGAAGGTAAACCATTTGTTTCGCATGGATTTGGAGCTAATTCGTTTGTTTCTCCTGCTTTTGAAGCGAGATCACTTATATCGCAAGTATCTGAAACTAAATCATTTGTTACGCATGGATTTTAAGTTAAGCCATCTACTTCGCATTGATTTGAAGCTAAGTCATGTGTTCCGCATGGACTTGAAGTTAACTCGATCGTTTCGCCTGCATTTGATGCTATATCACTTATATCGCAAGTATCTGAACCTAAATAATTTGTATCGCATGGATTAGAAGCTAAACCTCTACATCGCTTTGATTTGGAGCTAAATCATGTGTTTCGCTTTGATTTGAATCTAGCTCGTTTGTTTCGTCTGCATTTGAAGCTATATCACTTATATCGCATGTATCTGAAGCTATATCATTTGTTTCACATTGATTTCAAGCTATGGCTTCCATTTCGCATTGATTTGAAGCTAAATCGTGTGTATCGCATGGATTTTGAATCTAACTCGTTGGATTTGTCTGCATTTGAAGCTATATCTCTTATATCCCAAGTGTTTGAAGCTAAATCATTTATTTCTAATGGATTTGAAGCTAAACCTTCTACATCGCATTGATTTGAAGCTAAATCTTGTGTTTCGCATTGATTTGAAGCTAACTCGTTTGTTTTGCATGCAGTTGATGCTATATCACATATATCCCAAGTGTTTGAAGCAAAATCATTTGTTTCGCATGGATCTGAAGCTAAACCTTCTACATCGTAATGATTTGAAGCTAAATCATGTGTTTCGCTTTGATTTGAAGCTAACTCGTTTGTTTCGTCTGCATTTGAATCTATATCACTTATATTGCAGGTATCTGAAGCTAAATCATGCAATCCGCTTGGATTTGAAGCTAAACCTTCTACATCGCATTGATTTGAAGCTAAATCTTGTGCATCGCGTGGATTTGAAGCTAACCCTTCTACATCGCATTGATTTGAAGCTAAATCATTTGTTTCGCATGGATTTGGAGCTAACTCGTTTGTTTCTCCTGCTTTTGAAGCGAGATCACTTATATCGCAAGTATCTGAAACTAAATCATTTGTTACCCATGGATTTGAAGTTAAGCCTTCTACTTCGCATTGATTTGAAGCTAAGTCATGTGTTTCGCTTTGATTTGAATCTAACTCGTTTGTTTCGTCTGCGTTTGAAGCTATATCTCTTATATCCCAAGTGTTTGAAGCTAAATCATTTGTTTCTCATGGATTTGAAGCTAAACCTTCTACATCGCATTGATTTGAAGCTAAATCATGTGTTTCGCATTGATTTGAAGCTAAATCATGTGTTTCGCATGGATTTGAAGCTAACTCGTTTGTTTCGCATGCAGTTGAGGCTATATCACCTTTATCCCAAGTGTTTAAAGCAAAATCATTTGTTTCACATGGATTTGAAGCTAATCCTTCTACATCGCATTGATTTGAAGCCAAATCATGTGTTTCATTTGGATTTGAAGCTAAACCTTCTACATCGCATTGATTCGAAGCTAAATCATGTGTTTCGCTTGGATTTGAAGCTAAATCATGTGTTTCGCTTGGATTTGAAGCTAACTCGTTTGTTTCGTCTGCATTTTAAGCTATGTCATTTATATCGTAAGTATTTGAAGCTAAATCATTTGTGTCGCTTGGATTTGAAGCTAAACCTTCTACTTCGCATTGATTTGAAGCTAAACTTTCTACATCGCATTGATTTGTAGCTAGATCATGTGTTTCGCTTGGATTTCAATCTAAACCTTCTACATCGCATTGATTTGAAGCTAGATAAGTTGTTTCGTTTGGATTTGTAGCTAACTCGTTTGTTTCGCGCGCAGTTCAAGCTATATTACCTATATCCCAAGTGTTTGGAGCACAATCATTTGTTTCGCATGGATTTGGAGCTAACTCGTTTGTTTCTCCTGCATTTGAAGCTAGATCACTTATATCGCAAGTATCTGAACCTAAATCAATTGTTTCGCATCGATTTGAAGCTAAGCCTTCTACTTCGCATTGATTTGAAGCTAAATCTTGTGCATCGCATGGATTTGAAGCTAAACCTTCTACATCGCATTGATTTGAAGCTAAACCTTCTACATCGCATTGATTTGTAGCTATATCATGTGTTGCGCTTGGAATTGAAGCTAAACCTTCTACATCGCATTGATTTGAAGCTAAATCATGTGTTTCGCATGGATTTGAAGCTAACTCGTTTGTTTCGCATGTAGTTGATGCTATATCACATATATCCCAAGTGTTTCAAGCAAAATCATTTGTTTCGCATGGATCTGAAGCTAAACCTTCTACATCGTGTTGATTTGAAGCTAAATCATGTGTATCGAATGGATTTTGAGTCTAACTCGTTGGATTCGTGTGCATTTGAAGCTATATCTCTTACATCCCAAGTGTTTGAAGCTAAATCATTTGTTTCAGATGGATTTGAAGCTAATCCTTCTACATCGCATTGTTTTGAAGCCAAATCATGTGTTTCACTTGGATTTGAAGCTAAACCTTCTACATCGCATTGATTCGAAGCTAAATCATGTGTTTCGCATGGATTTGAAGCTAAACATTCTACATCGCATTGATTTGAAGCCAAATCATGTGTTTCGCTTGGATTTAAAGCTAAACCTTTCTACATCGCATTGATTTGAAGCTAAATCATTTGTGTCGCTTGGATTTGAAGCTAAACCTTCTACATCGCATTGATTTGTAGCTAAATCATGTGTTTCGCATGGATTTGAAGCTAAATCATGTGTTTCGCATGGATTTGAAGCTATCTCGTTTGTTTCGCATGCAGTTGATGCTATATCACCTATATCCCAAGTGTTTGAAGCAAAATCATTTGTTTCACATGGATTTGAAGATAATCCTTCTACATCGCATTGATTTGAAGCTAAATCATGTGATTCACTTGGATTTGAAGCTAAACCCTCTACATCGCATTGATTCGAAGCTAAATAATGTGTTTCGCATGGATTTGAAGCTAAACATTCTACATCGCGTTGATATGAAGCCAAATCATGTGTTTCGCTTGGATTTGAAGCTAAATCATGTGTTTCGCTTGGATTTGAAGCTAACTCGTTGTGTTTCGTCTGCATTTGAAGCTATGTCATTTATATCGTAAGTATTTGAGGCTAAATCATTTGTGTCGCTTGGATTTGAAGCTAAGCCTTCTACTTCGCATTGATTTGAAGCTAAATCTTGTGCATCGCATGGATTTGAAGCTAAACATTCTACATCGCATTGATTTGAAGCTAAATCATGTGTTTCGCTTGGATTTGAAGCTAACTCGTTGTGTTTCGTCTGCATTTGAAGCTATGTCATTTATATCGTAAGTATTTGAAGCTAAATCATTTGTGTCGCTTGGATTTGAAGCTAAACCTTCTACATCGCCTTCATTTGCAGCTAATTCATGTGTTCCGCATGGATGTGAAGCTAACTCGAGTGTTTCGACTGCACTTGATTCTATATCACTTATATCGCCAGTATCTGAAGCTAAATCATTTGTTTCGCATTGATTTGAAGCTAAGACATCTAGTTCGTATTGATTTGAAGCTAAGTTGTGAGTTTCGGATGGATTAGAAGCCAACTCGTTAGTTTCGCCTGCATTTATCGTTTATATCGCAAGTGTTTGAAGCTCAATCATTTATTTCACATGGATTTGAAGCTAATCCTTCTACATCGCATTGATTTGAAGCCAAATCATGTGTTTCGCTTGGATTGGAAGCTAAACCTTCTACATCGCATTGTTTTTAAGCTAAATCATGTGATTCGCTTGGATTTGAATCTAAGCCTTCTACATCGCATTGATTTGAAGCTAAATCATGTCTTACGCTTGGATTTGAAGCTAAAGCTTCTACGTCGCATTGATTTGACGCTAAATCTTGTGCATCGCATGGATCTGAAGCTAAACCTTCTACATCGCATGGATTTGGAGCTAACTCGTTTGTTTCTCCTGCTTTTGAAGCGAGATCACTTATATCGCAAGTATCTGAACCTAAAACATTTGTTACGCATTGATTTGAAGCTAAATCATTTGTTTCGCATGGAGTTGAAGCTATACCTTCTACATCGCATTGATTTGAATTTAAATCATGTGTTTCGCATGGATTTGGAGCTAACTCGTTTGTTTCGCATGCAGTTGATGCTATATCACATATATCCCAAGTGTTTGAACCTAAATCATTTGTTTCGCATCGATCTGAAGCTAAGCCTTCTACTTCGAATTGATTTGAAGCTAAATCTTGTGCATCGCATGGATTTGAAGCTAAACCTCCTACATCACATTGATTTGAAGCTAGATCATGTGATTCGCATGGACTTGAAGCTAACTCGTTTGTTTCGCATGCAGCTAAATCTAAATAACGTATATCACAAGTATTTGTAGCTAAACCATTTGTTTCGCATGGATTTGAATCTAAGGCGTGTACTTCGAATTGATTTGAAGCTAAATCTTGTGCATCGCATGGATTTGAAGCTAAACCTTCTACATCGCATTGATTTGAAGCTAAATCATTTGTTTCGCATGGATTTGGAGCTAACTCGTTTGTTTCTCCTGCTTTTGAAGCGAGATCACTTATATCGCAAGTATCTGAAACTAAATCATTTGTTACGCATGGATTTTAAGTTAAGCCTTCTACTTCGCATTGATTTGAAGCTAAGTCATGTGTTCCGCATGGACTTGAAGTTAACTCGATCGTTTCGCCTGCATTTGATGCTATATCACTTATATCGCAAGTATCTGAACCTAAATCATTTGTATCGCATGGATTAGAAGCTAAACCTCTACATCGCTTTGATTTGGAGCTAAATCATGTGTTTCGCTTTGATTTGAATCTAGCTCGTTTGTTTCGTCTGCATTTGAAGCTATATCACTTATATCGCATGTATCTGAAGCTATATCATTTGTTTCACATTGATTTCAAGCTATGGCTTCCATTTCGCATTGATTTGAAGCTAAATCGTGTGTTTCGCACGGATTTTGAATCTAACTCGTTGGATTCGTCTGCATTTGAAGCTATATCTCTTATATCCCTAGTGTTTGAAGCTAAATCATTTATTTCTAATGGATTTGAAGCTAAACCTTCTACATCGCATTGATTTGAAGCTAAATCTTGTGTTTCGCATTGATTTGAAGCTAACTCGTTTGTTTTGCATGCAGTTGATGCTATATCACATATATCCCAAGTGTTTGAAGCAAAATCATTTGTTTCGCATGGATCTGAAGCTAAACCTTCTACATCGTAATGATTTGAAGCTAAATAATGTGTTTCGCTTTGATTTGAAGCTAACTCGTTTGTTTCGTCTGCATTTGAATCTATATCACTTATATTGCAGGTATCTGAAGCTAAATCATGCAATCCGCTTGGATTTGAAGCTAAACCTTCTACATCGCATTGATTTGAAGCTAAATCTTGTGCATCGCGTGGATTTGAAGCTAACCCTTCTACATCGCATTGATTTGAAGCTAAATCATTTGTTTCGCATGGATTTGGAGCTAACTCGTTTGTTTCTCCTGCTTTTGAAACGAGATCACTTATATCGCAAGTATCTGAAACTAAATCATTTGTTACCCATGGATTTGAAGTTAAGCCTTCTACTTCGCATTGATTTGAAGCTAAGTCATGTGTTCCGCATGGACTTGAAGCTAACTCGATCGTTTCGCCTGCATTTGATGCTATATCACTTATATCGCAAGTATCTGAACCTAAATCATTTGTATCGCATGGATTAGAAGCTAAACCTTCTACATCGCATTGATTTGGAGCTAAATCATGTGTTTCGCTTTGATTTGAATCTAACTCGTTTGTTTCGTCTGCATTTGAAGCTATATCTCTTATATCCCAAGTGTTTGAAGTTAAATCATTTGTTTCTCATGGATTTGAAGCTAAACCTTCTACATCGCATTGATTTGAAGCTAAATCATGTGTTTCGCATTGATTTGAAGCTAAATCATGTGTTTCGCATGGATTTGAATCTAACTCGTTTGTTTCGCATGCAGTTGAGGCTATATCACCTTTATCCCAAGTGTTTAAAGCAAAATCATTTGTTTCACATGGATTTGAAGCTAATCCTTCTACATCGCATTGATTTGAAGCCAAATCATGTGTTTCATTTGGATTTGAAGCTAAACCTTCTACATCGCATTGATTCGAAGCTAAATCATGTGTTTCGCTTGGATTTGAAGCTAAATCATGTGTTTCGCTTGGATTTGAAGCTAACTCGTTTGTTTCGTCTGCATTTTAAGCTATGTCATTTATATCGTATGTTTTTGAAGCTAAATCATTTGTGTCGCTTGGATTTGAAGCTAAACCTTCTACTTCGCATTGATTTGAAGCTAAACTTTCTACATCGCATTGATTTGTAGTTAGATCATGTGTTTCGCTTGGATTTGAATCTAAACCTTCTACATCGCATTGATTTGAAGCTAGATAAGTTGTTTCGCTTGGATTTGTAGCTAACTCGTTTGTTTCGCGCGCAGTTCAAGCTATATTACCTATATCCCAAGTGTTTGGAGCACAATCATTTGTTTCGCATGGATTTGGAGCTAACTCGTTTGTTTCTCCTGCATTTGAAGCTAGATCACTTATATCGCAAGTATCTGAACATAAATCAATTGTTTCGCATCGATTTGAAGCTAAGCCTTCTACTTCGCATTGATTTGAAGCTAAATCTTGTGCATCGCATGGATTTGAAGCTAAACCTTCTACATCGCATTGATTTGAAGCTAAACCTTCTACATCGCATTGATTTGAAGCTAAACCTTCTACATCGCATTGATTTGTAGCTAAATCATGTGTTTCGCTTGGAATTGAAGCTAAACCATCTACATCCCATTGATTTGAAGCTAAATCATGTGTTTCGCATGGACTTGAAGCTAACTCGTTTGTTTCGCATGCAGCAAAATCTAAATAACGTATATCACAAGTATTTGTAGCTAAACCATTTGTTTCGCATGGATTTGAATCTAAGTCGTGTACTTCGAATTGATTTGAAACTAAATCTTGTGTTTCGCATGGATTTGAAGCTAAACCTTCTACATCGCATTGATTTGAAGCTAAATCATGTGTTTCGCTTGGATTTGAAGCTAAACCTTCTACATCGCATTGATTCGAAGCTAAATCATTTGTGTCGCTTGGATTTGAAGCTAAACCTTCTACATCGCATTGATTTGAAGCTAAACCTTCTACATCGCATTGATTAGTAGCTAAATCATGTGTTTCGCTTGGAATTGAAGCTAAACCTTCTACATCGCATTGATTTGAAGCTAAATCATGTGTTTCGCATGGATTTGAAGCTAACTCGTTTGTTTCGCATGCAGTTGATGCTATATCAGCTATATCCCAAGTGTTTGAAGCAAAATCATTTGTTTCACATGGATTTGAAGCTAATCCTTCTACATCGCATTGATTTGAAGCCAAATCATGTGTTTCGCTTGGATTTGAAGCTAACTCGTTGTGTTTCGTCTGCATTTGAAGCTATGTCATTTATATCGTAAGTATTTGAAGCTAAATCATTTGTGTCGCTTGGATTTGAAGCTAAGCCTTCTACTTCGCATTGATTTGAAGCTAAATCTTGTGCATCGCATGGATTTGAAGCTAAACATTCTACATCGCATTGATTTGAAGCCAAATCATATGTTTCGCTTGGATTTGAAGCTAACTCGTTTGTTTCGTCTGCATTTGAAGCTATGTCATTTATATCGTAAGTATTTGAAGCTAAATCATTTGTGTCGCTTGGATTTGAAGCTAAGCCTTCTACTTCGCATTGATTTGAAGCTAAATCTTGTGCATCGCATGGATTTGAAGCTAAACCTCCTACATCGCATTGATTTGAAGCTAAATCATGTGTTTAGCATGGACTTGAAGCTAACTCGTTTGTTTCGCATGCAGCTAAATCTAAATAACATATATCACAAGTATTTGTAGCTAAACCATTTGTTTTGCATGGATTTGAAGTTAATCCTTCTACATCGCATTGATTTGAAGCCAAATCATGTGTTTCACTTGGATTTGAAGCTAAACCTTCTACATCGCATTGATTCGAAGCTAAATCGTGTGTTTCGCACGGATTTTGAATCTAACTCGTTGGATTCGTCTTCATTTGAAGCTATATCTCTTATATCCCAAGTGTTTGAAGCTAAATCATTTATTTCTAATGGATTTGAAGCTAAACCTTCTACATCGCATTGATTTGAAGCTAAATCTTGTGTTTCGCATTGATTTGAAGCTAACTCGTTTGTTTTGCATGCAGTTGATGCTATATCACATATATCCCAAGTGTTTGAAGCAAAATCATTTGTTTCGCATGGATCTGAAGCTAAACCTTCTACATCGTAATGATTTGAAGCTAAATCATGTGTTTCGCTTTGATTTGAAGCTAACTCGTTTGTTTCGTCTGCATTTGAATCTATATCACTTATATTGCAGGTATCTGAAGCTAAATTATGCAATCCGCTTGGATTTGAAGCTAAACCTTCTACATCGCATTGATTTGAAGCTAAATCTTGTGCATCGCGTGGATTTGAAGCTAACCCTTCTACATCGCATTGATTTGAAGCTAAATCATTTGTTTCGCATGGATTTGGAGCTAACTCGTTTGTTTCTCCTGCTTTTGAAACGAGATCACTTATATCGCAAGTATCTGAACCTAAATCATTTGTATCGCATGGATTAGAAGCTAAACCTTCTACATCGCATTGATTTGGAGCTAAATCATGTGTTTCGCTTTGATTTGAATCTAACTTGTTTGTTTCGTCTGCATTTGATGCTATATCTCTTATATCCCAAGTGTTTGAAGCTAAATCATTTGTTTCTCATGGATTTGAAGCTAAACCTTCTACATCGCATTGATTTGAAGCTAAATCATGTGTTTCGCATTGATTTGAAGCTAAATCATGTGTTTCGCATGGATTTGAAGCTAACTCGTTTGTTTCGCATGCAGTTGAGGCTATATCACCTTTATCCCAAGTGTTTAAAGCAAAATCATTTGTTTCACATGGATTTGAAGCTAATCCTTCTACATCGCATTGATTTAAAGCCAAATCATGTGTTTCATTTGGATTTGAAGCTAAACCTTCTACATCGCATTGATTCGAAGCTAAATCATGTGTTTCGCTTGGATTTGAAGCTAAATCATGTGTTTCGCTTGGATTTGAAGCTAACTCGTTTGTTTCGTCTGCATTTTAAGCTATGTCATTTATATCGTAAGTATCTGAAGCTAAATCAGTTGTTTCGCATGGATTTGGTTCTAACTCGTTTGTTTCGTCTGCATTTGAAGCTATATCACTTATATCTCAAGTATCTGTAGCTAAATCATTTGTGTCGCATGGATTTGAATCTAAACATTCTACATCGCATTGATTTGAAGCTAAATCATGTGTTTCGCATGGATTTGAAGCTAAACCTTCTACATCCCATTGATTTGAAGCTAAATCATGTGTTTCTCGTTTGGATTTGAAGCTAATCATTCTACATCGCATTGATTCGAAGCTAACTCATGTGTTTCGCATGGATTTGAAGCTAAACATTCCACATCGCCTTGATTTGAAGCCAAATCATGTGTTTCGCTTGGATTTTAAGCTAAATCATGTGTTTCGCTTGGATCTGAAGCTAAACCTTCTACATCGTTTTGATTTGAAGCTAAATCATGTGTATCGCATGGATTTTGAGTCTAACTCGTTGGATTCGTGTGCATTTGAAGCTATATCTCTTATATCCCAAGTGTTTGAAGCTAAATCATTTGTTTCAGATGGATTTGAAGCTAATCCTTCTACATCGCATTGTTTTGAAGCCAAATCATGTGTTTCACTTGGATTTGAAGCTAAACCTTCAACATCGCATTGATTCGAAGCTAAATCATGTGTTTCGCATGGATTTGAAGCTAAACATTCTACATCGCATTGAGTTGATGCTAAGTCATGTGATTCGCTTGATTTGAAGTTACCTCGTTTGTTTCCTCTGCATTTGAAGCTATATCTCTTATATCTCAAGTATCTGTAGCTAAACCATTTGTGTCGCAAGGATCTGAAGCTAAACCTTCTACATCGTATTGATTTGAAGCTAAATCATTCGTTTTGCTTGGTTTTGAAGCTAACTCGTTTGTTTCGTCTGCATTTGAAGCTATGTCATTTATATCGTAAATATTTGAAGCTAAATCATTTGTGTCGTTTGGATTTGAAGCTAAACCTTCTACATCGTATTGATTTGAAGCTAAACCTTCTTCATCGCATTGATTTGTAGCTAGATTATGTGTTTCGCTTGGATTTGAATCTAAACCTTCTACATCGCATTGATTTGAAGCTAGATAAGTTATTTCGCTTGGATTTGTAGCTAACTCGCTGTTTCGCGCGCAGTTCAAGCTATATCACCTATATGCCAAGTGTTTGAACCTCAATCATTTGTTTCGCATGGACTTGAAGCGAACTCGTTTGTTTCGCATGCAGCTACATCTAAATAACGTATATCTCAAATATTTGTTACTAATCCATTTGTTTCGCATGGATTTGAATCTAAGCCGTGTACGTCGAATTGATTTGAAGCTAAATTTGTGTTTCGCATGGATTTGAAGCTAATCCTTCTACATCGCATTAATTTGAAGCTAAATCAAGTGTTTCGCTTGGATTTGAAGTCAAACCTTCTACATCGCATTGATTTGAAGCTAAATCATGCGTTTCGCTTGGATTTGAAGCTAACTCGTTTGTTTCGTCTGCATTTGAAGCTATATCACTTATATCTCACGTATCTGTAGCTAAATAATTTGTGTCACATGGATTTGAAGCTAAACCTTCTACATCGCCTTCATTTGCAGCTAATTCATGTGTTCCGCATGGATGTGAAGCTAACTCGAGTGTTTCGACTGCACTTGATTCTATATCACTTATATCGCCAGTATCTGAAGCTAAATCATTTGTTTCGCATTGATTTGAAGCTAAGACATCTAGTTCGCATTGATTTGAAGCTAAGTTGTGAGTTTCGGATGGATTAGAAGCCAACTCGTTAGTTTCGCCTGCATTTATCGTTTATATCGCAAGTGTTTGAAGCTCAATCATTTATTTCACATGGATTTGAAGCTAATCCTTCTACATCGCATTGATTTGAAGCCAAATCATGTGTTTCGCTTGGATTGGAAGCTAAACCTTCTACATCGCATTGTTTTTAAGCTAAATCATGTGATTCGCTTGGATTTGAATCTAAGCCTTCTACATCGCATTGATTTGAAGCTAAATCATTTGTTCCGCATGGACTTGAAGCTAACTCGATCGTTTCGCCTGCATTTGATGCTATATCACTTATATCGCAAGTATCTGAACCTAAATCATTTGTATCGCAAGGATTAGAAGCTAAACCTTCTACATCGCATTGATTTGAGACTAAATCATTTGTTTCGCATGGATTTGGAGCTAACTCGTTCGTTTCTCCTGCTTTTGAAGCGAGATCACTTATATCGCATCTATCTGAACCTAAATCACTTGTTACGCTTGGATTTGAAGTAAAGCCTTCTACTTCGCATTGATTTGAAGCTAAATCATGTGTTTCGCACGGATTTGAAGCTAACTCGTTTGTTTCGCATGCAGTTGTAGCTAAATAATGTATATCACAAGTATTTGTATCTAAACCATTTGTTTCGCATGGATCTGTAGCTAACTCGTTTGTTTCGCTTGGATTTGAAGTTAAACCTTCTACATCGCATTGATTTGAAGCTAGATCATGTGTTTCAATTGGATTTGAAGCTAGACCTTCTACATCGCTTGGATTTGAAGCTAAATCATGTGTTTCGCATGGACTTGAAGCTAACTCGTTTGTTTCGCATGCAGCAAAATCTGAATAACGTATATCACAAGTATTTTGTAGCTAAACCATTTGTTTCCCATGGATTTGAATCTAAATCGTGTACTTCGAATTGATTTGAAACTAAATCTTGTGTTTCGCATGGATTTGAAGCTAAACCTTCTACATCGCATTGATTTGAAGCTAAATCATGTGTTTCGCTTGGATTTGAAGCTAAACCTTCTACATCGCATTGATTCGAAGATAAATCATTTGTGTCGCTTGGATTTGAAGCTAAACCTTCTACATCGCATTGATTTGAAGCTAAACCTTCTACATCGCATTGATTTGTAGCTAAATCATGTGTTTCGCTTGAAATTGAAGCTAAACCTTCTACATCCCATTGATTTGAAGCTAAATCATGTGTTTCGCATGGACTTGAAGCTAACTCGTTTGTTTCGCATGCAGCAAAATCTAAATAACGTATGTCACAAGTATTTGTAGCTAAACCATTTGTTTCGCATGGATTTGAATCTAAGTCGTGTACTTCGAATTGATTTGAAACTAAATCTTGTGTTTCGCATGGATTTGAAGCTAAACCTTCTACATCGCATTGATTTGAAGCTAAATCATGTGTTTCGCTTGGATTTGAAGCTAAACCTTCTACATCGCATTGATTAGTAGCTAAATCATGTGTTGCGCTTGGAATTGAAGCTAAACCTTCTACATCGCATTGATTTGAAGCTAAATCATGTGTTTCGCATGGATTTGAAGCTAACTCGTTTGTTTCGCATGCAGTTGATGCTATATCAGCTATATCCCAAGTGTTTGAAGCAAAATCATTTGTTTCACATGGATTTGAAGCTAATCCTTCTACATCGCATTGATTTGAAGCCAAATCATGTGTTTCGCTTGGATTTGAAGCTAACTCGTTGTGTTTCGTCTGCATTTGAAGCTATGTCATTTATATCGTAAGTATTTGAAGCTAAATCATTTGTGTCGCTTGGATTTGAAGCTAAGCCTTCTACCTCGCATTGATTTGAAGCTAAATCTTGTGCATCGCATGGATTTGAAGCTAAACATTCTACATCGCATTGATTTGAAGCCAAATCATATGTTTCGCTTGGATTTGAAGCTAACTCGTTTGTTTCGTCTGCATTTGAAGCTATGTCATTTATATCGTAAGTAGTTGAAGCTAAATCATTTGTGTCGCTTGGATTTGAAGCTAAGCCTTCTACTTCGCATTGATTTGAAGCTAAATCTTGTGCATCGCATGGATTTGAAGCTAAACATTCTACATCGCATTGATTTGAAGCCAAATCATATGTTTCGCTTGGATTTGAAGCTAACTCGTTTGTTTCGTCTGCATTTGAAGCTATGTCATTTATATCGTAAGTATTTGAAGCTAAATCATTTGTGTCGCTTGGATTTGAAGCTAAGCCTTCTACTTCGCATTGATTTGAAGCTAAATCTTGTGCATCGCATGGATTTGAAGCTAAACCTCCTACATCGCATTGATTTGAAGCTAAATCATGTGTTTCGCATGGACTTGAAGCTAACTCGTTTGTTTCGCATGCAGCTAAATCTAAATAACATATATCACAAGTATTTGTAGCTAAACCATTTGTTTCGCATGGATTTGAAGTTAATCCTTCTACATCGCATTGATTTGAAGCCAAATCATGTGTTTCACTTGGATTTGAAGCTAAACCTTCTACATCGCATTGATTCGAAGCTAACTCATGTGTTTCGCATGGATTTGAAGCTAAACATTCCACATAGCATTGATTTGAAGCCAAATCATGTGTTTCGCTTGGATTTGAAGCTAAATCATGTGTTTCGCTTGGATTAGAAGCTAACTCGTTTGTTACGCGCGCAGTTCAAGCTATATCACCTATATCCCAAGTGTTTGAAGCTCAATCATTTGTTTCGCATAGATTTGGATCTAACTCGTTTGTCTCTCCCGCATTTGAAGCTAGATCACTTATATCGCAAGTATCTGAATCTAAATCATTTGTTTCGCATCGATTTGAAGCTAAGCCTTCTACTTCGCATTGATTTGAAGCTAAATCTTGTGCATCGCATGGATTTGAAGATAAACCTCCTACATTGCATTGATTTGAAGCTAAATTATTTGTTTCGCATGGATTTGAAGCTAAACCTTCTACATCGCATTGATTTGAAGCTAAATCATGTGATTCGCATGGATTTGAAGCTAACTCGTTTGTTTCGCATGCAGTTGATGCTATATCTCTTATATCCCAAGTGTTTGAAGCAAAATCATTTGTTTCGCATGGATCTGAAGCTAAACCTTCTACATCGTATTGATTTGAAGCTAAATCATGTGTTTTGCTTGGATTTGAAGCTAACTCGTTTGTTTCGTCTGCATTTGAATCTATATCACTTATATTGCAGGTATCTGAAGCTAAATCATGTATTCCGCTTGGATTTGAAGCTAAACCTTCTACATCGCATTGATTTGAAGCTAAATCTTGTGCGTCGCATGGATTTGTAGCTAACCCTTCTACATCGCATTGATTTGAAGCTAAATCATTTGTTTCGCATGGATTTGGAGCTAACTCGTTTGTTTCGTCTACATTTGAAGCTATATCACATATATCGCAAGTATCTGAAGCTAAATCATTTGTTTCACATTGATTTGAAGCTATGGCTTCTATTTCGCATTGATTTGAAGCTAAATCATGTGTATCGCATGGATTTTGAATCTAACTCGTTGGATTCGTCTGCATTTGAAGCTATATCTCTTATATCCCAAGTGTTTGAAGCTAAATCATTTGTTTCTCATGGATTTGAAGCTAAACCTTCTACATCACATTGATTTGAAGCTAAATAATGTGTTTCGCATTGATTTGAAGCTAAATCATGTGTTTCGCATGGATTTGAAGCTAACTCGTTTGTTTCGCATGCAGTTGATGCTATATCACATATATCCCAAGTGTTTGAAGCAAAATCATTTGTTTCACATGGATTTGAATCTAATCCTTCTACATCGCATTGATTTGAAGCCAAATCATGTGTTTCACTTGGATTTGAAGCTAAACCTTCTACATCGCATTGATTCGAAGCTAAATCATGTGTTTCGCATGGATTTGAAGCTAAACATTCTACATCGCATTGATTTGAAGCCAAATCATGTGTTTCGCTTGGATTGGGGCTAAATAATTTGTGTCGCTTGGATTTGAAGCTAAACCTTCTACTTCGCATTGATTTGAAGCTAAACCTTCTACATCGCATTGATTTGTAGCCAAATCATGTGTTTCGCTTGGATTTGAGGCTAAATAATTTGTGTCGCTTGGATTTGAAGCTAAACCTTCTACTTCGCATTGATTTGAAGCTAAACCTTCTACATCGCATTGATTTGTAGCTAGATCATGTGTTTCGCATGGATTTGAAGCTAAACATTCTATATCGCATTGATTTGAAGCCAAATCATGTGTTTCGCTTGGATTTGTAGCTAAATCATGTGTTTCGCTTGGATTTGAAGCTAACTCGTTGTGTTTCGTCTGCATTTGAAGCTATGTCATTTATATCGTAAGTATTTGAAGCTAAATCATTTGTGTCGCTTGGATTTGAAGCTACACCTTCTACTTCGCATTGATTTGAAGCTAAACCTTCTACATCGCATTGATTTGTAGCTAGATCATGTGTTTCGCTTGGATTTGAATCTAAACCTTCTACATCGCATTGATTTGAAGCTAAATCATGTGTTTCGCACTGATTTGAAGCTAAATCATGTGTTTCGCACTGATTTGAAGCTAAATCATGTGTTTCGCATGGATTTGATGCTAACTCGTTTGTTTCGCATGCAGTTGATGCTATATCACCTATATCCCAAGTGTTTGAAGCAAAATCATTTGTTTCACATGGATTTGAAGCTAATCCTTCTACATCGCATTGATTTGAAGCCAAATCATGTGTTTCACTTGGATTTGAAGCTAAACTTTCTACATCGCATTGATTCGAAGCTAAATCATGTGTTTCGCATGGATTTGAAGCTAAACATTCTACATCGCATTGATTTGAATCCAAATCATGTGTTTCGCTTGGATTTGAAGCTAAATCATGTGTTTCGCTTGGATTTGAAGCAAACTCGTTTGTTTCGTCTGCATTTGAAGCTATGTCATTTATATCGTAAGTATTTGAAGCTAAATCATTTGTGTCGCTTGGATTTGAAGCTAAACCATCTACATCGTATTGATTTGAAGCTGAATCATGTGTTTCGCATGGATTTGAAGCTAACTCGTTTGTTTCGCATGCAGCTAAATCTAAATAACGTATATCACAAGTATTTGTAGCTAAACCATTTGTTTCGCATGGATTTGAAGCTAATCCTTCTACATCGCATTGATTTGAAGCCAAATCATGTGTTTCGCTTGGATTTGAAGCTAACTCGTTTGTTTCGTCTGCATTTGAAGCTATGTCATTTATATCGTAAGTATTTGAAGCTAAATCATTTGTGTCGCTTGGATTGGAAGCTAATCCTTCTACTTCGCATTGATTTGAAGCTAAATCTTGTGCATCGCATGGATTTGAAGCTAAACCTCCTACATCGCATTGATTTGAAGCTAAATCATGTGTTTCGCATGGACTTGAAGCTAACTCGTTTGTTTCGCATGCAGCTAAATCTAAATAACATATATCACAAGTATTTGTAGCTAAACCATTTGTTTCGCATGGATTTGAAGTTAATCCTTCTACATCGCATTGATTTGAAGCCAAATCATGTGTTTCACTTGGATTTGAAGCTAAACCTTCTACATCGCATTGATTCGAAGCTAACTCATGTGTTTCGCATGGATTTGAAGCTAAACATTCCACATCGCATTGATTTGAAGCCAAATCATGTGTTTCGCTTGGATTTGAAGCTAAATCATGCGTTTCGCTTGGATTAGAAGCTAACTTGTTTGTTTCGTCTGCATTTGAAGCTATGTCATTTATATCGTAAATATTTGAAGCTAAATCATTTGTGTCGCTTGGATTTGAATCTATACCTTCTACATCGCATTGATTTGAAGCTAGATAAGTTGTTTCGCTTGGATTTGTAGCTAACTCGTTTGTTTCGCGCGCAGTTCAAGCTATATCTCCTATATCCCAAGTGTTTGAAGCTCAATCATTTGTTTCGCATAGATTTGGAGCTAACTCGTTTGTTTCTCCTGCATTTGAAGCTAGATAACTTATATCGCAAGTATCTGAAACTAAATCATTTGTTTCGCATCGATTTGAAGCTAAGCCTTCTACTTCGCATTGATTTGAAGCTAAATCTTGTGCACCGCATGGATTTGAAGATAAACCTCCTACATCGCATTGATTTGAAGCTAAATCATGTGTTTCGCATGGACTTGAAGCTAACACGTTTGTTTCGCATGCAGCAAAATCTAAATAATGTATATCACGAGTATTTGTATCTAAACCATTTGTTTCGCATGGATTTGAATCTAAGTCGTGTACTTCGAATTGATTTGAAGCTAAATCTTGTGTTTCGCATGGATTTGAAGCTAATCCTTCTACATCGCATTGTTTTGAAGCCAAATCATGTGTTTCACTTGGATTTGAAGCTAAACCTTCTACATCGCATTGATTCGAAGCTAAATCATGTGTTTCGCATGGATTTGAAGCTAAACATTCTACATCGCATTGATTTGAAGCCAAATCATGTGTTTCGCTTGGATTTGAAGCTAAATCATGTGTTTCGCATTGATTTGAAGCTAAATCTTGTGCATCGCATGGATTTGAAGCTAAACCTCCTACATCGCATTGATTTGAAGATAAATCATGTGATTCGCATGGACTTGAAGCTAACTCGTTTGTTTCGCAAGCAGCTAAATCTAAATAACGTATATCACTAGTATTTGTAGCTAAACCATTTGTTTCGCATGGCTTTGAATCTAAGCCGTGTACTTCGAATTGATGTGAAGGTAAATCTTGGGTTTCGCATGGATTTGAAGCTAAACCTTCTACATCGCATTGATTTGAAGCTAAACCTTCTACATCGCATTGATTTGTAGCTAAATCATGTGTTTCGCTTGGATTTGAAGCTAATCCTTCTACATCGCCTTGATTTGAAGCTAAATCATGTGTTTCGATCGGATTTCAAGCTAAACCTTCTACATCGCAATGATTTGAAGCTAAATCATCGGTTTCGCTTTGATTTGAAACTAACTCGTTTGTTTCGGCTGCATTTGAAGCTATATCTCTTATATCCCAAGTGTTTGAAGCTAAATCATTTGTTTCGCATGGATTTGAAGCTAAACATTCTACATCGCATTGATTTCAAGCCAAATCATGTGTTTCGCTTGGATTTGAAGCTAAATCATGTGTTTCGCATTGATTTGAAAGTAAACCTTCTACATCGCATTGATTTGTAGCTAAATCATGTGTTTCGCTTGGATTTGAAGCTAATCCTTCTACATCGCCTTGATTTGAAGCTAAATCATGTGTTTCGATCGGATTTCAAGCTAAACCTTCTACATCGCAATGATTTGAAGCTAAATCATCGGTTTCGCTTTGATTTGAAACTAACTCGTTTGTTTCGGCTGCATTTGAAGCTATATCTCTTATATCCCAAGTGTTTGAAGCTAAATCATTTGTTTCGCATGGATCTGAAGCTAAACCTTCTACATCTAATTGATTTGAAGCTAAATTATTTGTTTCGCATGGATTTGAAGCTAAACCTTCTACATCGCATTGATTTGAAGCTAAATCTTGTGCATCGCGTGGATTTGAAGCTAACCCTTCTACATCGCATTGATTTGAAGCTAAATCATTTGTTTCGCATGGATTTGGAGCTAACTCGTTTGTTTCTCCTGCTTTTGAAACGAGATCACTTATATCGCAAGTATCTGAAACTAAATCATTTGTTACCCATGGATTTGAAGTTAAGCCTTCTACTTCGCATTGATTTGAAGCTAAGTCATGTGTTCCGCATGGACTTGAAGCTAACTCGATCGTTTCGCCTGCATTTGATGCTATATCACTTATATCGCAAGTATCTGAACCTAAATCATTTGTATCGCATGGATTAGAAGCTAAACCTTCTACATCGCATTGATTTGGAGCTAAATCATGTGTTTCGCTTTGATTTGAATCTAACTCGTTTGTTTCGTCTGCATTTGAAGCTATATCTCTTATATCCCAAGTGTTTGAAGTTAAATCATTTGTTTCTCATGGATTTGAAGCTAAACCTTCTACATCGCATTGATTTGAAGCTAAATCATGTGTTTCGCATTGATTTGAAGCTAAATCATGTGTTTCGCATGGATTTGAATCTAACTCGTTTGTTTCGCATGCAGTTGAGGCTATATCACCTTTATCCCAAGTGTTTAAAGCAAAATCATTTGTTTCACATGGATTTGAAGCTAATCCTTCTACATCGCATTGATTTGAAGCCAAATCATGTGTTTCATTTGGATTTGAAGCTAAACCTTCTACATCGCATTGATTCGAAGCTAAATCATGTGTTTCGCTTGGATTTGAAGCTAAATCATGTGTTTCGCTTGGATTTGAAGCTAACTCGTTTGTTTCGTCTGCATTTTAAGCTATGTCATTTATATCGTATGTATTTGAAGCTAAATCATTTGTGTCGCTTGGATTTGAAGCTAAACCTTCTACTTCGCATTGATTTGAAGCTAAACTTTCTACATCGCATTGATTTGTAGTTAGATCATGTGTTTCGCTTGGATTTGAATCTAAACCTTCTACATCGCATTGATTTGAAGCTAGATAAGTTGTTTCGCTTGGATTTGTAGCTAACTCGTTTGTTTCGCGCGCAGTTCAAGCTATATTACCTATATCCCAAGTGTTTGGAGCACAATCATTTGTTTCGCATGGATTTGGAGCTAACTCGTTTGTTTCTCCTGCATTTGAAGCTAGATCACTTATATCGCAAGTATCTGAACCTAAATCAATTGTTTCGCATCGATTTGAAGCTAAGCCTTCTACTTCGCATTGATTTGAAGCTAAATCTTGTGCATCGCATGGATTTGAAGCTAAACCTTCTACATCGCATTGATTTGAAGCTAAACCTTCTACATCGCATTGATTTGAAGCTAAACCTTCTACATCGCATTGATTTGAAGCTAAACCTTCTACATCGCATTGATTTGTAGCTAAATCATGTGTTTCGCTTGGAATTGAAGCTAAACCATCTACATCCCATTGATTTGAAGCTAAATCATGTGTTTCGCATGGACTTGAAGCTAACTCGTTTGTTTCGCATGCAGCAAAATCTAAATAACGTATATCACAAGTATTTGTAGCTAAACCATTTGTTTCGCATGGATTTGAATCTAAGTCGTGTACTTCGAATTGATTTGAAACTAAATCTTGTGTTTCGCATGGATTTGAAGCTAAACCTTCTACATCGCATTGATTTGAAGCTAAATCATGTGTTTCGCTTGGATTTGAAGCTAAACCTTCTACATCGCATTGATTCGAAGCTAAATCATTTGTGTCGCTTGGATTTGAAGCTAAACCTTCTACATCGCATTGATTTGAAGCTAAACCTTCTACATCGCATTGATTAGTAGCTAAATCATGTGTTTCGCTTGGAATTGAAGCTAAACCTTCTACATCGCATTGATTTGAAGCTAAATCATGTGTTTCGCATGGATTTGAAGCTAACTCGTTTGTTTCGCATGCAGTTGATGCTATATCAGCTATATCCCAAGTGTTTGAAGCAAAATCATTTGTTTCACATGGATTTGAAGCTAATCCTTCTACATCGCATTGATTTGAAGCCAAATCATGTGTTTCGCTTGGATTTGAAGCTAACTCGTTGTGTTTCGTCTGCATTTGAAGCTATGTCATTTATATCGTAAGTATTTGAAGCTAAATCATTTGTGTCGCTTGGATTTGAAGCTAAGCCTTCTACTTCGCATTGATTTGAAGCTAAATCTTGTGCATCGCATGGATTTGAAGCTAAACATTCTGCATCGCATTGATTTGAAGCCAAATCATATGTTTCGCTTGGATTTGAAGCTAACTCGTTTGTTTCGTCTGCATTTGAAGCTATGTCATTTATATCGTAAGTATTTGAAGCTAAATCATTTGTGTCGCTTGGATTTGAAGCTAAGCCTTCTACTTCGCATTGATTTGAAGCTAAATCTTGTGCATCGCATGGATTTGAAGCTAAACCTCCTACATCGCATTGATTTGAAGCTAAATCATGTGTTTAGCATGGACTTGAAGCTAACTCGTTTGTTTCGCATGCAGCTAAATCTAAATAACATATATCACAAGTATTTGTAGCTAAACCATTTGTTTTGCATGGATTTGAAGTTAATCCTTCTACATCGCATTGATTTGAAGCCAAATCATGTGTTTCACTTGGATTTGAAGCTAAACCTTCTACATCGCATTGATTCGAAGCTAAATCGTGTGTTTCGCACGGATTTTGAATCTAACTCGTTGGATTCGTCTGCATTTGAAGCTATATCTCTTATATCCCAAGTGTTTGAAGCTAAATCATTTATTTCTAATGGATTTGAAGCTAAACCTTCTACATCGCATTGATTTGAAGCTAAATCTTGTGTTTCGCATTGATTTGAAGCTAACTCGTTTGTTTTGCATGCAGTTGATGCTATATCACATATATCCCAAGTGTTTGAAGCAAAATCATTTGTTTCGCATGGATCTGAAGCTAAACCTTCTACATCGTAATGATTTGAAGCTAAATCATGTGTTTCGCTTTGATTTGAAGCTAACTCGTTTGTTTCGTCTGCATTTGAATCTATATCACTTATATTGCAGGTATCTGAAGCTAAATCATGCAATCCGCTTGGATATGAAGCTAAACCTTCTACATCGCATTGATTTGAAGCTAAATCTTGTGCATCGCGTGGATTTGAAGCTAACCCTTCTACATCGCATTGATTTGAAGCTAAATCATTTGTTTCGCATGGATTTGGAGCTAACTCGTTTGTTTCTCCTGCTTTTGAAACGAGATCACTTATATCGCAAGTATCTGAACCTAAATCATTTGTATCGCATGGATTAGAAGCTAAACCTTCTACATCGCATTGATTTGGAGCTAAATCATGTGTTTCGCTTTGATTTGAATCTAACTCGTTTGTTTCGTCTGCATTTGAAGCTATATCTCTTATATCCCAAGTGTTTGAAGCTAAATCATTTGTTTCTCATGGATTTGAAGCTAAACCTTCTACATCGCATTGATTTGAAGCTAAATCATGTGTTTCGCATTGATTTGAAGCTAAATCATGTGTTTCGCATGGATTTGAAGCTAACTCGTTTGTTTCGCATGCAGTTGAGGCTATATCACCTTTATCCCAAGTGTTTAAAGCAAAATCATTTGTTTCACATGGATTTGAAGCTAATCCTTCTACATCGCATTGATTTAAAGCCAAATCATGTGTTTCATTTGGATTTGAAGCTAAACCTTCTACATCGCATTGATTCGAAGCTAAATCATGTGTTTCGCTTGGATTTGAAGCTAAATCATGTGTTTCGCTTGGATTTGAAGCTAACTCGTTTGTTTCGTCTGCATTTTAAGCTATGTCATTTATATCGTAAGTATCTGAAGCTAAATCAGTTGTTTCGCATGGATTTGGTTCTAACTCGTTTGTTTCGTCTGCATTTGAAGCTATATCACTTATATCTCAAGTATCTGTAGCTAAATCATTTGTGTCGCATGGATTTGAATCTAAACATTCTACATCGCATTGATTTGAAGCTAAATCATGTGTTTCGCATGGATTTGAAGCTAAACCTTCTACATCCCATTGATTTGAAGCTAAATCATGTGTTTCTCGTTTGGATTTGAAGCTAATCATTCTACATCGCATTGATTCGAAGCTAACTCATGTGTTTCGCATGGATTTGAAGCTAAACATTCCACATCGCCTTGATTTGAAGCCAAATCATGTGTTTCGCTTGGATTTTAAGCTAAATCATGTGTTTCGCTTGGATCTGAAGCTAAACCTTCTACATCGTTTTGATTTGAAGCTAAATCATGTGTATCGCATGGATTTTGAGTCTAACTCGTTGGATTCGTGTGCATTTGAAGCTATATCTCTTATATCCCAAGTGTTTGAAGCTAAATCATTTGTTTCAGATGGATTTGAAGCTAATCCTTCTACATCGCATTGTTTTGAAGCCAAATCATGTGTTTCACTTGGATTTGAAGCTAAACCTTCAACATCGCATTGATTCGAAGCTAAATCATGTGTTTCGCATGGATTTGAAGCTAAACATT
Organism: Megalopta genalis; assembly: GCF_051020955.1. Lineage (NCBI taxonomy): Eukaryota > Metazoa > Arthropoda > Insecta > Hymenoptera > Halictidae > Megalopta > Megalopta genalis. The sequence continues at coordinate 137,821 of NC_135015.1, read as the reverse complement.
CTACATCGCATTGAGTTGATGCTAAGTCATCTGATTCGCTTGATTTGAAGTTACCTCGTTTGTTTCCTCTGCATTTGAAGCTATATCTCTTATATCTCAAGTATCTGTAGCTAAACCATTTGTGTCGCAAGGATCTGAAGCTAAACCTTCTACATCGTATTGATTTGAAGCTAAATCATTCGTTTTGCTTGGTTTTGAAGCTAACTCGTTTGTTTCGTCTGCATTTGAAGCTATGTCATTTATATCGTAAATATTTGAAGCTAAATCATTTGTGTCGTTTGGATTTGAAGCTAAACCTTCTACATCGTATTGATTTGAAGCTAAACCTTCTTCATCGCATTGATTTGTAGCTAGATTATGTGTTTCGCTTGGATTTGAATCTAAACCTTCTACATCGCATTGATTTGAAGCTAGATAAGTTATTTCGCTTGGATTTGTAGCTAACTCGCTGTTTCGCGCGCAGTTCAAGCTATATCACCTATATGCCAAGTGTTTGAACCTCAATCATTTGTTTCGCATGGACTTGAAGCGAACTCGTTTGTTTCGCATGCAGCTACATCTAAATAACGTATATCTCAAATATTTGTAACTAATCCATTTGTTTCGCATGGATTTGAATCTAAGCCGTGTACGTCGAATTGATTTGAAGCTAAATTTGTGTTTCGCATGGATTTGAAGCTAATCCTTCTACATCGCATTAATTTGAAGCTAAATCAAGTGTTTCGCTTGGATTTGAAGTCAAACCTTCTACATCGCATTGATTTGAAGCTAAATCATGCGTTTCGCTTGGATTTGAAGCTAACTCGTTTGTTTCGTCTGCATTTGAAGCTATATCACTTATATCTCACGTATCTGTAGCTAAATAATTTGTGTCACATGGATTTGAAGCTAAACCTTCTACATCGCCTTCATTTGCAGCTAATTCATGTGTTCCGCATGGATGTGAAGCTAACTCGAGTGTTTCGACTGCACTTGATTCTATATCACTTATATCGCCAGTATCTGAAGCTAAATCATTTGTTTCGCATTGATTTGAAGCTAAGACATCTAGTTCGCATTGATTTGAAGCTAAGTTGTGAGTTTCGGATGGATTAGAAGCCAACTCGTTAGTTTCGCCTGCATTTATCGTTTATATCGCAAGTGTTTGAAGCTCAATCATTTATTTCACATGGATTTGAAGCTAATCCTTCTACATCGCATTGATTTGAAGCCAAATCATGTGTTTCGCTTGGATTGGAAGCTAAACCTTCTACATCGCATTGTTTTTAAGCTAAATCATGTGATTCGCTTGGATTTGAATCTAAGCCTTCTACATCGCATTGATTTGAAGCTAAATCATTTGTTCCGCATGGACTTGAAGCTAACTCGATCGTTTCGCCTGCATTTGATGCTATATCACTTATATCGCAAGTATCTGAACCTAAATCATTTGTATCGCAAGGATTAGAAGCTAAACCTTCTACATCGCATTGATTTGAGACTAAATCATTTGTTTCGCATGGATTTGGAGCTAACTCGTTCGTTTCTCCTGCTTTTGAAGCGAGATCACTTATATCGCATCTATCTGAACCTAAATCACTTGTTACGCTTGGATTTGAAGTAAAGCCTTCTACTTCGCATTGATTTGAAGCTAAATCATGTGTTTCGCACGGATTTGAAGCTAACTCGTTTGTTTCGCATGCAGTTGTAGCTAAATAATGTATATCACAAGTATTTGTATCTAAACCATTTGTTTCGCATGGATCTGTAGCTAACTCGTTTGTTTCGCTTGGATTTGAAGTTAAACCTTCTACATCGCATTGATTTGAAGCTAGATCATGTGTTTCAATTGGATTTGAAGCTAGACCTTCTACATCGCTTGGATTTGAAGCTAAATCATGTGTTTCGCATGGACTTGAAGCTAACTCGTTTGTTTCGCATGCAGCAAAATCTGAATAACGTATATCACAAGTATTTTGTAGCTAAACCATTTGTTTCCCATGGATTTGAATCTAAATCGTGTACTTCGAATTGATTTGAAACTAAATCTTGTGTTTCGCATGGATTTGAAGCTAAACCTTCTACATCGCATTGATTTGAAGCTAAATCATGTGTTTCGCTTGGATTTGAAGCTAAACCTTCTACATCGCATTGATTCGAAGATAAATCATTTGTGTCGCTTGGATTTGAAGCTAAACCTTCTACATCGCATTGATTTGAAGCTAAACCTTCTACATCGCATTGATTTGTAGCTAAATCATGTGTTTCGCTTGAAATTGAAGCTAAACCTTCTACATCCCATTGATTTGAAGCTAAATCATGTGTTTCGCATGGACTTGAAGCTAACTCGTTTGTTTCGCATGCAGCAAAATCTAAATAACGTATGTCACAAGTATTTGTAGCTAAACCATTTGTTTCGCATGGATTTGAATCTAAGTCGTGTACTTCGAATTGATTTGAAACTAAATCTTGTGTTTCGCATGGATTTGAAGCTAAACCTTCTACATCGCATTGATTTGAAGCTAAATCATGTGTTTCGCTTGGATTTGAAGCTAAACCTTCTACATCGCATTGATTAGTAGCTAAATCATGTGTTGCGCTTGGAATTGAAGCTAAACCTTCTACATCGCATTGATTTGAAGCTAAATCATGTGTTTCGCATGGATTTGAAGCTAACTCGTTTGTTTCGCATGCAGTTGATGCTATATCAGCTATATCCCAAGTGTTTGAAGCAAAATCATTTGTTTCACATGGATTTGAAGCTAATCCTTCTACATCGCATTGATTTGAAGCCAAATCATGTGTTTCGCTTGGATTTGAAGCTAACTCGTTGTGTTTCGTCTGCATTTGAAGCTATGTCATTTATATCGTAAGTATTTGAAGCTAAATCATTTGTGTCGCTTGGATTTGAAGCTAAGCCTTCTACCTCGCATTGATTTGAAGCTAAATCTTGTGCATCGCATGGATTTGAAGCTAAACATTCTACATCGCATTGATTTGAAGCCAAATCATATGTTTCGCTTGGATTTGAAGCTAACTCGTTTGTTTCGTCTGCATTTGAAGCTATGTCATTTATATCGTAAGTAGTTGAAGCTAAATCATTTGTGTCGCTTGGATTTGAAGCTAAGCCTTCTACTTCGCATTGATTTGAAGCTAAATCTTGTGCATCGCATGGATTTGAAGCTAAACATTCTACATCGCATTGATTTGAAGCCAAATCATATGTTTCGCTTGGATTTGAAGCTAACTCGTTTGTTTCGTCTGCATTTGAAGCTATGTCATTTATATCGTAAGTATTTGAAGCTAAATCATTTGTGTCGCTTGGATTTGAAGCTAAGCCTTCTACTTCGCATTGATTTGAAGCTAAATCTTGTGCATCGCATGGATTTGAAGCTAAACCTCCTACATCGCATTGATTTGAAGCTAAATCATGTGTTTCGCATGGACTTGAAGCTAACTCGTTTGTTTCGCATGCAGCTAAATCTAAATAACATATATCACAAGTATTTGTAGCTAAACCATTTGTTTCGCATGGATTTGAAGTTAATCCTTCTACATCGCATTGATTTGAAACCAAATCATGTGTTTCACTTGGATTTGAAGCTAAACCTTCTACATCGCATTGATTCGAAGCTAACTCATGTGTTTCGCATGGATTTGAAGCTAAACATTCCACATAGCATTGATTTGAAGCCAAATCATGTGTTTCGCTTGGATTTGAAGCTAAATCATGTGTTTCGCTTGGATTAGAAGCTAACTCGTCTGTTACGCGCGCAGTTCAAGCTATATCACCTATATCCCAAGTGTTTGAAGCTCAATCATTTGTTTCGCATAGATTTGGATCTAACTCGTTTGTCTCTCCCGCATTTGAAGCTAGATCACTTATATCGCAAGTATCTGAATCTAAATCATTTGTTTCGCATCGATTTGAAGCTAAGCCTTCTACTTCGCATTGATTTGAAGCTAAATCTTGTGCATCGCATGGATTTGAAGATAAACCTCCTACATTGCATTGATTTGAAGCTAAATTATTTGTTTCGCATGGATTTGAAGCTAAACCTTCTACATCGCATTGATTTGAAGCTAAATCATGTGTTTCGCTTGGATTTGAAGCTAACTCGTTTGTTTCGTCTGCATTTGAATCTATATCACTTATATTGCAGGTATCTGAAGCTAAATCATGTATTCCGCTTGGATTTGAAGCTAAACCTTCTACATCGCATTGATTTGAAGCTAAATCTTGTGCGTCGCATGGATTTGTAGCTAACCCTTCTACATCGCATTGATTTGAAGCTAAATCATTTGTTTCGCATGGATTTGGAGCTAACTCGTTTGTTTCGTCTACATTTGAAGCTATATCACATATATCGCAAGTATCTGAAGCTAAATCATTTGTTTCACATTGATTTGAAGCTATGGCTTCTATTTCGCATTGATTTGAAGCTAAATCATGTGTATCGCATGGATTTTGAATCTAACTCGTTGGATTCGTCTGCATTTGAAGCTATATCTCTTATATCCCAAGTGTTTGAAGCTAAATCATTTGTTTCTCATGGATTTGAAGCTAAACCTTCTACATCACATTGATTTGAAGCTAAATAATGTGTTTCGCATTGATTTGAAGCTAAATCATGTGTTTCGCATGGATTTGAAGCTAACTCGTTTGTTTCGCATGCAGTTGATGCTATATCACATATATCCCAAGTGTTTGAAGCAAAATCATTTGTTTCACATGGATTTGAATCTAATCCTTCTACATCGCATTGATTTGAAGCCAAATCATGTGTTTCACTTGGATTTGAAGCTAAACCTTCTACATCGCATTGATTCGAAGCTAAATCATGTGTTTCGCATGGATTTGAAGCTAAACATTCTACATCGCATTGATTTGAAGCCAAATCATGTGTTTCGCTTGGATTGGGGCTAAATAATTTGTGTCGCTTGGATTTGAAGCTAAACCTTCTACTTCGCATTGATTTGAAGCTAAACCTTCTACATCGCATTGATTTGTAGCCAAATCATGTGTTTCGCTTGGATTTGAGGCTAAATAATTTGTGTCGCTTGGATTTGAAGCTAAACCTTCTACTTCGCATTGATTTGAAGCTAAACCTTCTACATCGCATTGATTTGTAGCTAGATCATGTGTTTCGCATGGATTTGAAGCTAAACATTCTATATCGCATTGATTTGAAGCCAAATCATGTGTTTCGCTTGGATTTGTAGCTAAATCATGTGTTTCGCTTGGATTTGAAGCTAACTCGTTGTGTTTCGTCTGCATTTGAAGCTATGTCATTTATATCGTAAGTATTTGAAGCTAAATCATTTGTGTCGCTTGGATTTGAAGCTACACCTTCTACTTCGCATTGATTTGAAGCTAAACCTTCTACATCGCATTGATTTGTAGCTAGATCATGTGTTTCGCTTGGATTTGAATCTAAACCTTCTACATCGCATTGATTTGAAGCTAAATCATGTGTTTCGCACTGATTTGAAGCTAAATCATGTGTTTCGCACTGATTTGAAGCTAAATCATGTGTTTCGCATGGATTTGATGCTAACTCGTTTGTTTCGCATGCAGTTGATGCTATATCACCTATATCCCAAGTGTTTGAAGCAAAATCATTTGTTTCACATGGATTTGAAGCTAATCCTTCTACATCGCATTGATTTGAAGCCAAATCATGTGTTTCACTTGGATTTGAAGCTAAACTTTCTACATCGCATTGATTCGAAGCTAAATCATGTGTTTCGCATGGATTTGAAGCTAAACATTCTACATCGCATTGATTTGAATCCAAATCATGTGTTTCGCTTGGATTTGAAGCTAAATCATGTGTTTCGCTTGGATTTGAAGCAAACTCGTTTGTTTCGTCTGCATTTGAAGCTATGTCATTTATATCGTAAGTATTTGAAGCTAAATCATTTGTGTCGCTTGGATTTGAAGCTAAACCATCTACATCGTATTGATTTGAAGCTGAATCATGTGTTTCGCATGGATTTGAAGCTAACTCGTTTGTTTCGCATGCAGCTAAATCTAAATAACGTATATCACAAGTATTTGTAGCTAAACCATTTGTTTCGCATGGATTTGAAGCTAATCCTTCTACATCGCATTGATTTGAAGCCAAATCATGTGTTTCGCTTGGATTTGAAGCTAACTCGTTTGTTTCGTCTGCATTTGAAGCTATGTCATTTATATCGTAAGTATTTGAAGCTAAATCATTTGTGTCGCTTGGATTGGAAGCTAATCCTTCTACTTCGCATTGATTTGAAGCTAAATCTTGTGCATCGCATGGATTTGAAGCTAAACCTCCTACATCGCATTGATTTGAAGCTAAATCATATGTTTCGCATGGACTTGAAGCTAACTCGTTTGTTTCGCATGCAGCTAAATCTAAATAACATATATCACAAGTATTTGTAGCTAAACCATTTGTTTCGCATGGATTTGAAGTTAATCCTTCTACATCGCATTGATTTGAAGCCAAATCATGTGTTTCACTTGGATTTGAAGCTAAACCTTCTACATCGCATTGATTCGAAGCTAACTCATGTGTTTCGCATGGATTTGAAGCTAAACATTCCACATCGCATTGATTTGAAGCCAAATCATGTGTTTCGCTTGGATTTGAAGCTAAATGATGCGTTTCGCTTGGATTAGAAGCTAACTTGTTTGTTTCGTCTGCATTTGAAGCTATGTCATTTATATCGTAAATATTTGAAGCTAAATCATTTGTGTCGCTTGGATTTGAATCTATACCTTCTACATCGCATTGATTTGAAGCTAGATAAGTTGTTTCGCTTGGATTTGTAGCTAACTCGTTTGTTTCGCGCGCAGTTCAAGCTATATCTCCTATATCCCAAGTGTTTGAAGCTCAATCATTTGTTTCGCATAGATTTGGAGCTAACTCGTTTGTTTCTCCTGCATTTGAAGCTAGATAACTTATATCGCAAGTATCTGAAACTAAATCATTTGTTTCGCATCGATTTGAAGCTAAGCCTTCTACTTCGCATTGATTTGAAGCTAAATCTTGTGCACCGCATGGATTTGAAGATAAACCTCCTACATCGCATTGATTTGAAGCTAAATCATGTGTTTCGCATGGACTTGAAGCTAACACGTTTGTTTCGCATGCAGCAAAATCTAAATAATGTATATCACGAGTATTTGTATCTAAACCATTTGTTTCGCATGGATTTGAATCTAAGTCGTGTACTTCGAATTGATTTGAAGCTAAATCTTGTGTTTCGCATGGATTTGAAGCTAATCCTTCTACATCGCATTGTTTTGAAGCCAAATCATGTGTTTCACTTGGATTTGAAGCTAAACCTTCTACATCGCATTGATTCGAAGCTAAATCATGTGTTTCGCATGGATTTGAAGCTAAACATTCTACATCGCATTGATTTGAAGCCAAATCATGTGTTTCGCTTGGATTTGAAGCTAAATCATGTGTTTCGCATTGATTTGAAGCTAAATCTTGTGCATCGCATGGATTTGAAGCTAAACCTCCTACATCGCATTGATTTGAAGATAAATCATGTGATTCGCATGGACTTGAAGCTAACTCGTTTGTTTCGCAAGCAGCTAAATCTAAATAACGTATATCACTAGTATTTGTAGCTAAACCATTTGTTTCGCATGGCTTTGAATCTAAGCCGTGTACTTCGAATTGATGTGAAGGTAAATCTTGGGTTTCGCATGGATTTGAAGCTAAACCTTCTACATCGCATTGATTTGAAGCTAAACCTTCTACATCGCATTGATTTGTAGCTAAATCATGTGTTTCGCTTGGATTTGAAGCTAATCCTTCTACATCGCCTTGATTTGAAGCTAAATCATGTGTTTCGATCGGATTTCAAGCTAAACCTTCTACATCGCAATGATTTGAAGCTAAATCATCGGTTTCGCTTTGATTTGAAACTAACTCGTTTGTTTCGGCTGCATTTGAAGCTATATCTCTTATATCCCAAGTGTTTGAAGCTAAATCATTTGTTTCGCATGGATTTGAAGCTAAACATTCTACATCGCATTGATTTCAAGCCAAATCATGTGTTTCGCTTGGATTTGAAGCTAAATCATGTGTTTCGCATTGATTTGAAAGTAAACCTTCTACATCGCATTGATTTGTAGCTAAATCATGTGTTTCGCTTGGATTTGAAGCTAATCCTTCTACATCGCCTTGATTTGAAGCTAAATCATGTGTTTCGATCGGATTTCAAGCTAAACCTTCTACATCGCAATGATTTGAAGCTAAATCATCGGTTTCGCTTTGATTTGAAACTAACTCGTTTGTTTCGGCTGCATTTGAAGCTATATCTCTTATATCCCAAGTGTTTGAAGCTAAATCATTTGTTTCGCATGGATCTGAAGCTAAACCTTCTACATCTAATTGATTTGAAGCTAAATTATTTGTTTCGCATGGATTTGAAGCTAAACCTTCTACATCGCATTGATTTGAAGCTAAATCATGTATTCGCATGGATTTGAAGCTAACTCGTTCGTTACGCATGCAGTTGATGGTGTATCACCTATATCCCAAGCGTTTGAAACTCAATCATTTGTTTCGCATTGATTTGAAGCTAAACCTTCTACATCGCATTGATTTGAAGCTAAATCATGTGATTCGCTTGGATTTGAAGCTACTTCGTTTGATTCGTCTGCATTTGAAGCTATATCACTTATATCTCAAGTATCTGTAGCTAAATCATTTGTGTCGCATGGATCTGAAGCTAAACCTTCTACATCGTATTGATTTGAAGCTAAATCATGTGTTTCGCTTGGATTTGAAGCTAAGCCTTCTACACCGCATTGATTTGCAGTTAAATCTTGTGTTGCGCATGGATTTGATGTTAACTTTTTGTTTCGTCTGCATTTGAAGCAATATCACTTATATCGCAAGAATTTGAAGGTAAATCATTTGCTTCACATGGATTTGAAACGTAAACTTCTACGTCGCGTTGATTTGCAGCTAAATCATGTGTTTCGCATGGATTTGAAGCTAACTCGTTTGTTTCGCATGCAGTTGTAGCTAAATAATGTATATCACAAGTATTTGTATCTAAACCATTTGTTTCGCATGGATCTGTAGCTAACTCGTTTGTTTCGCTTGGATTTGAAGTTAAACCTTCTACATCGCATTGATTTGAAGCTAGATCATGTGGTTCAATTGGATTTGAAGCTAAACCTTCTACATCGCTTTGATTTGAAGCTGAATCATGCGTTTCGCATGGATTTGAAGCTAAACCTTCTACATCCAATTGATCTGAAGCTAGATCATGTGCTTCGCTTGGATTTGAAGCTAACACGTTTGTTTCGAATGCTGTTCCAGCTATATCATCTATATTCCAAGTGTTTGAAGCTCAATCATTTGTTTCGCATGGATTTGAAGCTAAACCTTCTACATCGCATTGACTTGCATTTAAATCATGTGTTTCGCATGGATTTGAAGCTAAACCTTCTACATCGCATTGATTTGAAGCAACATCATGTGTTTCGCTTGGATTTGAAGCTAAACCATCTACATCCCATTGATTTGAAGCTAAATCATGTGTTTCTCCTTTGCATTTGAAGCTAATCATTCTACATCGCATTGATTTGAAGCTAAATCATGTGTTTCGCATGGATTTGAAGCTAAACTTTCTACATCCCATTGATTTGAAGCTAAATCATGTGTTTCTCCTTTGGATTTGAAGCTAATCATTCTACATCGCATTGATTTGAAGCTAAATCATGTGTTTCGCTTGGATTTGAAGTTAACTCGTTTGTATCGTCTGCATTTGAAGCTATATCACTTATATCGCAAGTATCTGAAGCTAAATCATTTGTGTCGCATGGATTTCAAGCTAAGGCTTCTACTTCGCATTGATTTGAAGCTAAATCATGTGCCTCGCATGGATTTGTAGCTAACTCGTTTGTTTCGCATGTAGTTGATGCTATATCACCTATATCCCAAGTGTTTGAAGCTCAATCATTTGTTTCGCATGGATTTGAAGCTAAACCTTCTACATCGCATCGATTTTAAGCTAAATCATGTGTTTCGCACGGATTTGAAGCTAAACCTTCTACATCGCATTGATTTGAAGCTAAACCTTCTACATCGAATTGATTTGTAGCTAAATCATGTGTTTCGCTTGGATTTGAAGCTAATCCTTCTACATCGCCTTCATTTGAAGCTAAATCATGTGTTACGATCGGATTTCAAGCTAAACCTTCTACATCGCAATGATTTGAAGCTAAATCATCGGTTTCGCTTTGATTTGAAACTAACTCGTTTGTTTCGGCTGCATTTGAAGCTATATCTCTTATATCCCAAGTGTTTGAAGCTAAATCATTTGTTTCGCATGGATTTGAAGCTAAACATTCTACATCGCATTGATTTCAAGCCAAATCATGTGTTTCGCTTGGATTTGAAGCTAAATCATGTGTTTCGCATTGATTTGAAAGTAAACCTTCTACATCGCATTGATTTGTAGCTAAATCATGTGTTTCGCTTGGATTTGAAGCTAATCCTTCTACATCGCCTTGATTTGAAGCTAAATCATGTGTTTCGATCGGATTTCAAGCTAAACCTTCTACATCGCAATGATTTGAAGCTAAATCATCGGTTTCGCTTTGATTTGAAACTAACTCGTTTGTTTCGGCTGCATTTGAAGCTATATCTCTTATATCCCAAGTGTTTGAAGCTAAATCATTTGTTTCGCATGGATCTGAAGCTAAACCTTCTACATCTAATTGATTTGAAGCTAAATTATTTGTTTCGCATGGATTTGAAGCTAAACCTTCTACATCGCATTGATTTGAAGCTAAATCATGTATTCGCATGGATTTGAAGCTAACTCGTTCGTTACGCATGCAGTTGATGGTGTATCACCTATATCCCAAGCGTTTGAAACTCAATCATTTGTTTCGCATTGATTTGAAGCTAAACCTTCTACATCGCATTGATTTGAAGCTAAATCATGTGATTCGCTTGGATTTGAAGCTACTTCGTTTGATTCGTCTGCATTTGAAGCTATATCACTTATATCTCAAGTATCTGTAGCTAAATCATTTGTGTCGCATGGATCTGAAGCTAAACCTTCTACATCGTATTGATTTGAAGCTAAATCATGTGTTTCGCTTGGATTTGAAGCTAAGCCTTCTACACCGCATTGATTTGCAGTTAAATCTTGTGTTGCGCATGGATTTGATGTTAACTTTTTGTTTCGTCTGCATTTGAAGCAATATCACTTATATCGCAAGAATTTGAAGGTAAATCATTCGCTTCACATGGATTTGAAACGTAAACTTCTACGTCGCGTTGATTTGCAGCTAAATCATGTGTTTCGCATGGATTTGAAGCTAACTCGTTTGTTTCGCATGCAGTTGTAGCTAAATAATGTATATCACAAGTATTTGTATCTAAACCATTTGTTTCGCATGGATCTGTAGCTAACTCGTTTGTTTCGCTTGGATTTGAAGTTAAACCTTCTACATCGCATTGAGTTGAAGCTAGATCATGTGGTTCAATTGGATTTGAAGCTAAACCTTCTACATCGCTTTGATTTGAAGCTGAATCATGCGTTTCGCATGGATTTGAAGCTAAACCTTCTACATCCAATTGATCTGAAGCTAGATCATGTGCTTCGCTTGGATTTGAAGCTAACACGTTTGTTTCGAATGCTGTTCCAGCTATATCATCTATATTCCAAGTGTTTGAAGCTCAATCATTTGTTTCGCATGGATTTGAAGCTAAACCTTCTACATCGCATTGACTTGCATTTAAATCATGTGTTTCGCATGGATTTGAAGCTAAACCTTCTACATCGCATTGATTTGAAGCAACATCATGTGTTTCGCTTGGATTTGAAGCTAAACCATCTACATCCCATTGATTTGAAGCTAAATCATGTGTTTCTCCTTTGCATTTGAAGCTAATCATTCTACATCGCATTGATTTGAAGCTAAATCATGTGTTTCGCATGGATTTGAAGCTAAACTTTCTACATCCCATTGATTTGAAGCTAAATCATGTGTTTCTCCTTTGGATTTGAAGCTAATCATTCTACATCGCATTGATTTGAAGCTAAATCATGTGTTTCGCTTGGATTTGAAGTTAACTCGTTTGTATCGTCTGCATTTGAAGCTATATCACTTATATCGCAAGTATCTGAAGCTAAATCATTTGTGTCGCATGGATTTCAAGCTAAGGCTTCTACTTCGCATTGATTTGAAGCTAAATCATGTGCCTCGCATGCATTTGTAGCTAACTCGTTTGTTTCGCATGTAGTTGTTGCTATATCACCTATATCCCAAGTGTTTGAAGCTCAATCATTTGTTTCGCATGGATTTGAAGCTAAACCTTCTACATCGCATCGATTTTAAGCTAAATCATGTGTTTCGCACGGATTTGAAGCTAATCCTTCTACATCGCATTGATTTGAAGCTAAATCATGTGTTTCGCTTGGATTTGAATCGAACCCGTCAGTTTCGTCTGCATTTGAAGCTATTTCACTTATATCGCAAGTATCTGAAGCTAAATCGTTTGTTTCGCATTGATTTGAAGCTAAACCTTCTACATCGCATTGATTTGAAGCTAAATCATGTGATTCGCTTGGATTTGAAGCTACTTCGTTTGATTCGTCTGCATTTGAAGCTATATCACTTATATCTCAAGTATCTGTAGCTAAATCATTTGTGTCGCATGGATCTGAAGCTAAACCTTCTACATCGTATTGATTTGAAGCTAAATCATGTGTTTCGCTTGGATTTGAAGCTAACTCGTTTGTTTCGTCTGCATTTGAATCTATATCACTTATATTGCAAGTATCTGAAGCTAAATCATGTATTCCGCTTGGATTTGAAGCTAAACCTTCTACATCGCATTGATTTGAAGCTAAATCATGTGTTTCGCTTGAATTTGAAGCTAAAACTTCTACATCGCATTGATTTGAAGCTAAATATTGTGCATCGCATGGATTTGAAGCTAAACCTTCTACATCGCATTGATTTGAAGCTAAATCATGTGTTTCGCATGGATTTGAAGCTAACTCGTTTGTTTCGCATGCAGTTGATGCTATATCACATATATCCCAAGTGTTTCAAGCAAAATCATTTGTTTCGCATGGATCTGAAGCTAAACCTTCTACATCGTGAAGGATTTGAAGCTAAATCATGTGTATCGCATTAATTTTAAGTCTAACTTGTTGGATTCGTCTGCATTTGAAGCTATATCTCTTATATCCCAAGTGTTTGAAGCTAAATCATTTGTTTCAGATGGATTTGAAGCTAATCCTTCTACATCGCATTGTTTTGAAGCCAAATCATGTGTTTCACTTGGATTTGAAGCTAAACCTTCTACATCGCATTGATTCGAAGCTAAATCATGTGTTTCGCTTGAATTTGAAGCTAACTCGTTTGTTTCGCCTGCATTTGAAGCTATTTATCTGAAGCTAAATCATTTGTGTCGCATGAATATGAAGCTAAACCTTCTACGTAACATTGATTTGAAGCTTAATCACGTGTTTTGCGTGGATTAGAATCTAACTCGATCGTTCCACCTGCATTTGAAGATATATCATTTATATCGCAAGTATGTGAAGCTAAATCATTTGTTTCGCATGGATTTGAAGCTATGCCTTCTACTTCACATTGATTTGAAGCTTAAACATCTGATTCGCCTGGATTTGAAGCTAACTCGTTTGTTTCCCCTGCATTTGAAGCTGTATCACTTATATCGCAAGTATCTGATGCTATATTGTTTGTTTCGCATGGATTTGATGCTAAACATTCTACATCGCATTGATTTGAGGCTAAGTCGTGAGTTTTGCATGGATTAGAAGCTAACTCGTTTGTTTCGCCTGCATTTGAATCTAATCCTACTACATCGCATTGATTTGAAGCTAAATCATGTGTTTCGCATGGATTTCAAGCTAAACCTTCTACATCGCACTGATTTAAAGCTAAATATAATGTTTCGCTTGAATTTGAAGCTAACTCGTTTGTTTCGTCTGCATTTGAAGCTATTTATCTGAAACTAAATCATTTGTGTCGCATGGATATGAAGCTAAACCTTCTACATCAGATTGATTTGAAACTAAATCATGTGTTTCGCTTGAATTTGAAGCTAATCTTTCTACATCGCATTGATTTGAAGCTAAATCATGTGTTTCGCATGGATTTGAAGCTAAACCATCTACATCCCATTGATTTGAAGCTAAATCATGTGTTTCTCCTTTGCATTTGAAGCTAATCATTCTACATCGCATTGATTTGAAGCTAAATCATGTGTTTCGCATGGATTTGAAGCTAACTCGTTTCATTCGCCCTCATTTGAAGCTGTATCACTTATATCGCAAGGATCTGAAGCTAAATCATATATGTCGCATGGATTTGAAGCTAAATCTTCTACATAGCATTGATTTGAAGCTTAATCATGTGTTTCACTTGGAATTGAAGCTAAGTCGTTTACTTCGAATTGATTTGAAGCTAAATAATGTGTTTCGCATGGATTTGAAGCTAAACCTTCTACATCGCATTGATTTGCAACTAAATCATGTGTTTCGCTTGGTTTTAAATCTAACTTGTTTGTTTCGTTTGCATTCGAATCTGTTTCATTTATATCACAATTATCTGAAAATAAATCATTTGTTTCGCATGGATTTAAAGCTAAGACATCTAGTTTGCATTGATTTGAAGCAAAATCATGTGTTTCCCTTGGATGTGAAGATAACTCGTTTGTGTAGTCTGCATTTGAAGCTATATCACTTATACCCCAAGCGATTGAAGCTAAATCATTAGTTTCGCATGGATTTGAAGCTAAATCATTGTGTTTCGCATGCATTTGAAGCTAACTCGTTTCTTTCTTCTGCATTTGAAGCTATATCACTTATATCGCAAGTATCTGATGCTAAAGCATTTGTTTCGCATGGATTTCAGGCTAACTCGATTGTTTCGCATGCAGTTGAAGCTAAATCATGTATATCACAAGTATTTGAAGCTAAAGCATTTGTTTCGCATCCAGTTGAAGCTAAATCATGTATTTCACAAGTATTTGAAGTTGAACATTATGTATCGCATCGATTTGAATCTAAGCCGTGTACTTCGAATTGATTTGAAGCTAAATCTTGTGTTTCGCATGGACTTGAAGCTAAACCTACTACATCGCATTGATTTGAAGCTAAATTATGTGTTTCGCTTAGATTTTAAGCTAACTCGTTTGTTTCGCATGCAGTTGTAGCTATATCACCAATATCCCAAGTATTTGAAGCTAAATGATTTGTTTCGCATGGATTTGAAGCTAAACCTTCTACATTGAATTGATTTGAAGCTAAAGCTTGCGTATCGCATGGTTTTGGAGCTAACTCGTTTGTTTCGTCTGCATTTATATCTATATCACTTATATCGCAAATATTTGAAGCTAATTCATTTGTTTCGCATGGATTTGAAGCTAAACCTTCTACATCGCATTGTTTTTGAAGCTAAAGCACGTGTTTCGCTTGGATTTGAAGCTAAATCTTCTACATCGCATTGATTTGAAGCTAAATCATGTGTTTCGCTTGGATTTGAAGCTAACTCGATTGTTTGGTCTGCATTTGAAGCTATAATCACTTATATCGCATGTATCTGAAGCTAAAACATTTGTCTCGCATGGATTTGAAGCTACGATATCTAGTCCGCTTTGATTTGAAGCTTAATCATGTGTTTTGCATGGATTTGAAGCTAACTCGTTCGTTTCGCCTGAATTTGAAGATATATCATTTATATCGCAAGTATTTGAAGCTATATCATTTGTGTCGCATGGATTTGAAGTTAAAACTTCTACATTGCATTGATTATATGCAAAATCTTGTGCATCGCATGGATTTGAAGGGAAACCTTCTACATCGCATTGGTTTGAAGCTCAATCATGTATTTCGCATGGATTTGTAGCTAACTCGTTTGTTTCGCATGCAGCTGAAGATATATCACCTATATCACAAGTGTTTTAAGCTGAATCATTTGTTTCGCATGCATTTGAAGCTAACTCGTTTCTTGCGTATGCAATTGAATCTAAATAACGTGTATCACAAGTATTTGTAGCTAAACCATTTGTTTCGCATGGATTTGAACCTAAGCCGTGTACTTCGAGTTGATTTGAAGCTAAATCATGTTTTGCGAATGGATTTGAAGCTAACCCGTTTGTTTCGTCTGCATTTGAAGCTATATCACTAATATCGAGAGTATTTGATACTAAATCATTTGTTCGCATGGATTTGAAGCTAAGCCTTCTACTTTGAATTGAATTGAAGCTAAATCGTGTGTATCACTTGGATTTGAAGCTAACTCGTTTGTTTCGCATACAGTTTAAGCTGAATCATGTGCCTCATAAGTATTTGAAGCTAAACCATTTGTTCCGCATGGATTTGAAGCTAAACCTTCTACATCGCATTGATTTGAAGCTAAATCATGTGTTTCGCTTGGATTTGAAGCGAAACCTTCTACATCGCATTGATTTGAACCTACATCATGTGTTTCGCTTGGATTTGAAGATAAACCTTCTACATCGCATTGATTTGACGCTAAATCATGTGTTTCGCTTGGATTTGAAGCTAAACCTTCTACATCGCATTGATTTGAAGCTAAATCATGTGTTTCGCATGAATTTTAAGCTATATCATGTGTTTGGCATGGAATTGAAGCTAACTGGTTTGTTTCGCCTGCATTTGAAGCTATATCATTTATATCGCATGTATATGAAGCAAAATCATTTGTGTCGCTTGGATTTGAATCTGAGCCGTGTACTTCGAGTTGATTTCAAGCTAAATCATGTGTTTCGAATGGATTTGAAGCTAACTAGTTTGTTTCGTCTGCATTTGAAGATATATCACTAATATCGAGGGTATTTGAAGCTAAATCATTTGTTCGCATGGATTTGAAGCTAAACCTCCTACTTTGAATTGAATAGAAGCTAAATCGTGTGTATCACTTGGATTTGAAGCTAACTCGTTTGTTTCGTATACTGTAGATGCTAAATCATGTACCTCACAAGTATTTGAAGCTAAACCATTAGTTCCGCATGGATTTGAAGCTAAATCTTCTACATCGCATTGACTTGAAGCAAAATCATGTGTTTCGCTTTGATTTTATGCAAACTGGTTTGTTTCTCCAGCATTTGAAGCTATATCATTTATATCGCATGTATATGAAGCAAAATCATTTGTGTCGCTTGGATTTGAATCTGAGCCGTGTACTTCGAGTTGATTTCAAGCTATATCATGTGTTCCGAATGTATCTGAAGCTAACACGTTTGCTTCTCTTGCAGTTGAAGCTTAATCATGTATGTCACAATTAATGGAAACTAAACCAATTGTTTCTCATGGCTTTAAAGCTAAATCATCTACATCGAATTCATTAGAAGCTAAATCCTATGTTTCGCATTGATTTGAAGCTAATTCGTTTGTTTCGCACACAGTTGAAGCTAAATCGTGTATATCACAAGTATTTGAAGGTAAACCATTTGTTTCGGATTGATTTGAAGCTGAGCCTTCTACTTCGCATTGATTTGAAGCTCAATCATGTGTTTCGCATGGATTTGAAGCTAACTCGTTGTTTCGCCTGCATTTGAAGCTATTTCATTTATACCGCAGGTATTTGAAGCTAAATCATTCGATTCGCATGGATTGGAAGATAAGCCTTCTACTTCGCACTGATTTGAAGCCAAATCATGTGTTTCACTTGGATTTGAAGCTAAACCTTCTACATCGCATTGATTCGAAGCTAAATCATGTGTCTCGCATGGATTTGAAGCTAAACATTCTACATCGCATTGATTTGAAGCCAAATCATGTGTTTCGCTTGGATTTGAAGCTAAATCATGTGTTTCGCTTGGATTTGAAGCTAACTCGTTGTGTTTCGTCTGCATTTGAAGCTATGTCATTTATATCGTAAGTATTTGAAGCTAAATCATTTGTGTCGCTTGGATTTGAAGCTAAACCTTCTACATCGTATTGATTTGAAGCTAAATCATGTGTTTCAAATGGATTTGAAGCTAACTCGTTTGTTTCGCATGCAGCTAAATCTAAATAACGTATATCACAAGTATTTGTAGCTAAACCATTTGTTTCGCATGGATTTGAAGCTAATCCTTCTACATCGCATTGATTTGAAGCTAAAGCTTGTGTATTGCATGGGTTTGAAGCTAACTCGTTTGTTTCGTCTGCACTTGAATCTATATCATTTATATCGCAAGTATTTGAAGCTAAATCATTTGTGTCGCTTGGATTTGAATCTAAGCCGTGTACTTCGAGTTGATTTCAAGCTAAATCATTTGTTTCGCATGGATTTGAAGCTATCTCGTTTGTTTCGCATGCAGTTGAAGCTAAATCATGTACATCACAAGTATTTGAAGCTAAACCATTTGTTCCGCATGGATTTGAAGCTAAACCTTCTACATCGCATTGATTTGACACTAAATCATGTGTTTCGCTTGGATTTGAATCTAAACCTTCTACATCGCATTGGTTTGAAGCTAAATCATGTGTTTCGCATTGATTTGAAGCTAAATCATGTGTTTCGCATGGATTTGAAGCTAACTCGTTTGTTTCGCATGCAGTTGATGCTATATCACCTACATCCCAAGTGTTTGAAGCAAAATCATTTGTTTCACATGGATTTGAAGCTAATCCTTCTACATCGCATTGATTTGAAGCCAAATCATGTGTTTCACTTGGATTTGAAGCTAAACCTTCTACATCGCATTGATTCGAAGCTAAATCATGTGTCTCGCATGGATTTGAAGCTAAACATTCTACATCGCATTGATTTGAAGCCAAATCATGTGTTTCGCTTGGATTTGAAGCTAAATCATGTGTTTCGCTTGGATTTGAAGCTAACTCGTTGTGTTTCGTCTGCATTTGAAGCTATGTCATTTATATCGTAAGTATTTGAAGCTAAATCATTTGTTTCGCATGGATTTGAAGCTAATCCTTCTACATCGCATTGATTTGAAGCTAAAGCTTGTGTATTGCATGGGTTTGAAGCTAACTCGTTTGTTTCGTCTGCACTTGAATCTATATCATTTATATCGCAAGTATTTGAAGCTAAATCATTTGTGTCGCTTGGATTTGAATCTAAGCCGTGTACTTCGAGTTGATTTCAAGCTAAATCATGTGTATCGAATGGATTTGAAGCTAACTCGTTTGCTTTTCTTGCAGTTGAAGCTAAATCATGTATATCACAAGTATTTGAATCTAAACCATTTGTTTCGGATTGATTTGAAGCTGAGCCTTCTACTTCGCATTGATTTGAAGCTCAATCATGTTTTTCGCTTGGATTTGAAGCTAACTCGTTTGTTTCGCCTGCATTTGAAGCTATTTCATTTATACCGCAGGTATTTGAAGCTAAATCATTCGATTCGCATAAATTGGAAGATAACCCTTCTACTTCGCACTGATTTGAAGTTAAATCATGTGTTTCTCTTGGATTGGAAGCTAAACCTTCTACATTGCATTGATTTGAAGCTAAAGTATGTGTTTCGTTGGAATTGAAGCTATCTCGTTTGTTTCGCATGCAGTTGAAGATGTATCACCTATATCCCTAGCGTATGAAGCTAAATCTTATCTTTCGCATGGATTTGAAGCTAAACCTTCTAGATGGCATTGATTTGACGCTAAATCATGTGTTTCGCTTGGATTTGTAGCTAAACCTTCTACATAGCATTGATTTGAAGCTAAATCATGTGTTTCGCATGAATTTTAAGCTAAATCATGTGTTTGGCATGGAATTGAAGCTAACTGGTTTGTTTCGCCTGCATTTGAAGCTATATCACTTGTATCGCAAGTATTTGAAGAAAAATCATTTGTTCGTACGGATTTGAAGCTATCTCGTTTGTTTCGCCTGCATTTGAAGCTATATCATTTATATCGCAAGTATTTGAAGCTAAATCATTTGTGTCGCATGGATTTGAAGCTAAACCTTCTACATCGCATTGATTTGAAGCTAAAGCTTGTGTATCGCATGGATTTGAAGCTAACTCGTTTGTTTCGTCTGCATCTGTATCTATATCACTTATATCGCAAGTAGTTGAAGCTAAATGACTTGTTTCGCATGGATTTGAAGCTCAACCTTCTACATCGCATTGATTTATAGCTAAATCATGTGTTTCGCTTGGACTTGAAGCTAACTCGTTTGTTTCGCCTGGATTTGATGCTGTATCACTTACATCGCAAGTATTTGAAGCCAAATCATGTGTTTCGCATGGATTTGAATCTAATCCTTCTACATCGCATTGATTTGAAGCTAAATCATGTGTTTCGCTTGGATTTGGAGCTAAACCTTCTACATCGCATTGAGTTGAAGCTAAATCATGTATTTCGCTTGGATTTGAAGCTAACTCGATCGTTTCGCCTGCATTTGAAGCTATATCACTTATATCGCAAGTATTTGAAGCTAAATCATGTGTATCGCGTGGATTTTGAAGCTAACCCGTTTGATTCGTCTGCATTTGAAGCTATATCACTTATATCCCAAGTGTTTGAAGCTAAATCATTTGTATCGCATGGATTTGAAGTTAAAACTTCTACATCGCATTGATTGTATGCAAAATCTAGTGCATCGCATGGATTTGAAGGTAAACCTTCTACATTGCATTGGTTTGAAGCTAAATCATGTGTTTCGCATGGATTTGAAGCGAACTCGTTTGTTTCGCATGCAGCTGAAGATATATCACCTATATCACAAGTGTTTTAAGCTGAATCATTTGTTTCTCATGCATTTGAAGCTAACTCGTTTCTTGCGTATGCAATTGAATCTAAATAACATGTATCACAAGTATTTGTAGCTAAACCATTTGTTTCGCATGGATTTGAACCAAAGCCGTGTACTTCGAATTTATTAGAAGCTAAATCATGTGTTTCGCTTGGAGTTGAAGCTAACTCGTTCGTTTCGCCTGCATTTGAAGCTATATCTCTTATATCGCAAGTATCTGATGCTAAATCATTTGTTTCGCATGGATTTGATACTAAACCTTTACATCGCATTGATTTGAAGCTAAATCATGTTCATCGCATGGATTTGAAGCTAAACCTTCTAAATCGCGTTGATGTGCAGCTAAATCATGTGTTTCGCATGGACTTGAAGCTAACTCGTTTGTTTAGCATGCAACTGAAGCTATATATCCTATATCACAAGTGTTTGCAGCTCAATCATTTGTTTCGCTTTGATATGAAGCTAAATCGTTAGTTTCGCATGCAGTTGAAGCTATATCAACTATATCCCAAGTGTTTGATGCTAAGTCATTTGTTTTGCATGAAAATACAGCTAAACGTATCTGAAGCTAAATCATTTGTGTCGCATGGATTTGAAGCTAAGACATCTAGTTCGCATTAATTTGAAGCTAAATCATGAGTTTCGCATGGATTTGAAGCTAAACCTTCTACATCGCATTGATTTGAAGCTAAATCATGTGTTTTGCATGGATTTGATGTTAACTCTTTTGATTCGTCTGCATTTGAAGCTATACCACTTATATCCCAAGTGTTTGAAGCTAAATCATTTGTTTCGCATGGATTTGAAGCTAATCCTTTTACATCGCATTGATTTGCAGCTAAATCATGTGTTTCGCATGGTTTTGAAGCTAAACCTTCTACGTCGCATTGATTTGCAGCTAAATCATGTGTTTCGCTTGGATTTGAAGATAAACCTTCTACATCGCATTGATTTGAAGCTAAACCATATGTTTCGCATGGATTTGAAGTTAACTCTTTTGTTTCGTCTGCATTTGAAGCTATATCACTTATATCGCAAGTATCTAAATCTAAATCATTTGTTTCGCATGGATTTAAAGCTAAACCTTCTACATCGCATTGATTTGTTGCTAAACCATGTGTTTCGAATGGACTTGAAGCTAACTCGCTTGTTTCGCCTGCATTTGATGCTATATCACTTATATCGCAACTATCTGAAGCTAAATGATTTGTTTCGCATGGATTGGAAGCTAAACCTTCTACATCGCATTAATTTGCAACTAAATCATGTGTTTCGCATGGAGTTGAAGCTAACTCGTACGTTTCGCCTGCATTTGACGCTATATCACTTATATCGCAAGTATCTGAAGCTAAATCATTTGTTTCGCTTGGATTTGATGCTAAGACATCTAGTTCGCATTGATTTGAAGCTAAATCATGATTTTCGCATGGATTAGAAGCTAACTCGTTTGTTTTGTCTGCATTTGAGGCTATATCACTTATATTGCAAGCATCTGAAGCTAATTCATTTGTATCGCATGGATTTGAAGCTAAACCTTCTACGTCGCATTGATTTGCAGCTAAATCATGTGTTTCGCTTGGATTTGAAGATAAACCTTCTACATCGCATTGATTAGCAGCTAAATCATGTGTTTCGCATGGATTTGATGTTAACTCTTTTGTGTCGTATGCAGTTGAGGCTATATCACTTATATCGCAAGTATCTGAAGATAAATTATTTCTGTCGCATGGATTTGAAGCTAACCCTTCTACATAGCATTGATTTGAAGCTAAATCATTTGTTTCGCATGGATTTGAAGGTTAACCTTCTACATCGCATTGATTTGTTGCTAAACCATGTGTTTCGAATGGTCTTGAAGCTAACTCGTTTATTTCGCCGGCATTTGATGCTATATCACTTATATCGCAAGTATTTGAAGCTGAATGATTTGTTTCGCATGGATTTGAAGCTAACTCGTACGTACCGCCTGCATTTGAATCTATGTCACTTTTATCGCAGGTATCTGAATCTAATTCATTTGTATCGCATGTATTTGAAGCTAAGCCTTCTACACCGCATTGATTTGCAGCTAAATCATGTGTTGCGCATGGTTTTGATGTTAACTCTTTTGTGTCGTCTGCATTTGAAGCAATATCACTTACATCCCAAGTGTTTGAAGCTAAATCATTTGTGTCGCATCGATTTGAAGCTAAACCTTCTACATCTCATTGATTTCAAGCCAAATCTTGTACATCGCATGGATTTGAAGCTAAACCTTCTACATCGCATTGATTTGTAGCTAAACCATGTGTTTCGAATGGACTTGGAGCTAACTCATATGTTTCGCATCCAGTTGTAGCTAAGTAATTTATTTCACAAGTATTTGTAGCTAAACCATTTGTTTCGAATGGATTTGAAGCTAAGACTTCTACTTCGCATGGATTTGAAGCCGAGCCTTCTTCTTTGCATTGAGTTGATGCTTAATCATATGTTTCGCATCTATTTGAAGCTAACTCGATTGTTTCCCCTGCATTAGAAGCAGTATCACTAATATCGCAAGTATCTGATGCTATATCATTTGTTTCGCATGGATTTGGAGCTAAGCCTCCTACTTCGCACTGAGTTGAAGCTAAATCATGTCTTTCGCATGGGTTTGAAGCTAAGAATTCTACTTCGCATTGATTTGAATCTAAACCGTGAGCTTTTTCATGAATTTGAAGCTAAATCATATGTTTCGCATGCATTTGAAGCTTAATCATGTATTTTGCATTTGATTTGAAGCTAACTCGTTTGTTTCGCCTGCATTTGTAGCTGATTCATTTATACCGCAAGTATTTGAATTTAAATCATTCGTTTCGCATTGATTTGAAGCTAAGCCAACTACTTCGTATTGATTTTAAGATAAGTCATGTGTCTCGCATGAATTCGAAGCTAACTCGTTTGTATCTCCTGCATTTGAAGCTATATCATTTATATCGCAGGTATCTGAAGCTAAATCATTTATTTTGCATGGATTTATAGCTAAGCCTTCTACTTCGCATTGATTTGAAGCTAAATCATGTGTATAGCATGTATTGGAAGCTAACTCGTTTGTTTCGCATGCAGTTGAACCTAAATCATGTATAACACAAGTATTTGAAGCTAAACCATTTGTTCCGCATGGATTTGAAGCCAAGCCTTCTACTTCGCATTGATTTGAAGCTAAATCAACTGTTTCGCATGGATTTGAAGCTAACTCGTTTGTTTCGCCTGCATTTGAAACTATATCATTCATATCGTAAGTATTTGCTGCTAAATCATGTGTTTCGCATGGATTTGAAGCTAACTCGTTTGTTGCGCATGCAGTTGAAGCTAAATCATGTATATCACAAGTAATAAACCAATTGTTTCGCATGGATTTGAAGCTAAGACATCTAGTTCGCATTAATTTGAAGCTAAATCATTAGTTTCGCATGGATTAGATGCTATATCGTTTGTTTCGTCTGCATTTGAGGCTATATCACTTATATTGCAAGTATCTGAAGCTAATTCATTTGTTTCGCATGGATTTGAAGCTAAGCCTTCTACATAGCATTGATTTGCAGCTAAATCATGTGTTTCGCATGGATTTGAAGCTGACTCATTTGTTTCGCATTCAGTTGTATCTAAGTAATGTATATCACAAGTATTTGTAGCTAATCCATTTGATTCGCATGGATTTGAAGCTAAGCCTTCTACTTCGAGTTGATTTGAAGTTAAATCATGTGTTTCGCATGGATTTGAAGCTGACTCATTTGTTTCGCATTCAGTTGTATCTAAATAATGTATATCACAAGTATTTGTAGCTAATCCATTTGATTCGCATGGATTTGAAGCTAAGCCTTCTACATCGCACTGATTTGTAGCTAAATCATGTGTTTCGCTTGAATTTGATGCTAAGCCTTCTACTACACCTTGATTTGAAGCAAAATCATATGTTTCGCGCGGATTTGAAGCTAACTCGGTTGTTTCGCATGGAGTTGATGCTAAATCATGTATTTCACAAGTATCTGAAGCTAAACCATTTGTTTCGCGTGAAATTGCATCTAAATCATGTGTTTTGCATGAATTTGAACCTAGATCTTGTCTTCCTTATGCATTTGAAGCTTAATCATGCATCGACTTGAAGCTAACTGGTTTGTTTCGTCTGCATTTGAAGCCAAATCAGTTTTATATCGCACGTATGTGAAGCTAAATCATTTGTGGCGCATGTATTTGTAGCTAAACCTTCTACATCGCATTGATTTGAAGCTTAATGATGTGTTTCGCATGGATTTGAAGCTAACTCGTTCGTTTCGCATGGATTTAAAGATTTCTCGTTTGTATCGCCTGCATTTGAAGCTATATCATTTATATCGCAAGTATTTGAAGCTAAATCATTTGTGTCGAATACATTTGAAGCTAAACATTTTACGTCGCATTGATTTGAAGCTAACTCGTTTGTTTCGCATGTAGTTGAAGCTATATGACTTATATCGCAAGTATCTGATGCTATATCATTTGTTTCGCATGGATTTGAAGCTAAACCTTCTACATCGCATTGATTTGAAGCTAAATCATGTGTATCGCTTGGATTTTGAAGCTATCTCGTTGATTCGTCTGCATTTGAGGCTATATCACTTATATCGCAAGTATCTGAAGTTAATTCATTTGTATCGCATGGATTTGAAGCTAGCTCGTACGTTTCGCCTGCATTTGAAGCTATATCACTTATACCGCCGGTATCTGAAGCTAAATCATTTGTTTCGCATGGGTTTGATGCTAAGACATCTAGTTCTCATTGATTTAAAGCTAAATCATGAGTTTCGCATGGATTAGAAGCTAACTCGTTTGTTTCGTCTGCATTTGTGGCTATATCACTTATATTGCAAGTATCTGAAGCTAATTCATTTCTTTCGCATGGATTTGAAGCTAAACCTTCCACTTCGCATTGATTTGAACCTAAATCATGTGTATCGCATGGATTTGGAGCTAATCCTTCTACATCGCATTGATTTGAACCCAAATCATATGTTTCGCTTGGATTTGAAGTTAACTCTTTTGTTTCGATTGCATTTGAAGCTATATCACTTATATCGCAAGTATCTGAAGCTAAATCATTTGTGTCGCATGGATTTGAAGCTAAACCTTCTACATAGCATTGATTTGAGTCTTAAGCATATGTGTCGCATGGATTTGAAGCTAACTCGTTTGTATCCCCCGCATTGGAAGCTGTATCACTTATATCGCAAGTATCTGATGCTAACTCATTTGTTTCGCATGGATTTGATTCTAAACCTTCTACATCGCATTGATTTGAAGCTAAATCATCTGTTTCGCTTGGATTTGAAGCTAAACCTTCTACATCGCATTGATTTGAAGCTAAATCATGTGTTTCGCTTGGATTTGAAGCTAAACATTCTACATTGCACTGATTTCAAGCTAAATCATGTGTTTCGCTTGGATTTGAAGCTAACTCCACCGTTTCGCCTTCATTTGATGCTATGTCACTAATATCGCCAGTACCTGAAGCTAAATCATTTGTTTCGCATGGATTTGAAGCTAAACCTTCTACATCGCATTGATTTGAAGCTAAATCATGCGAATCGCTTGGATTTGAAGCTAAACATTCTACATTGCACTGATTTCCAGCTAAATCATGTGTTTCGCTTGGATTTGAAGCTAAACCTTCTACATTGTATTGATTTGAAGCTAAATCGTGTGTTTCGCTTGGATTTGAAGCAAAGTCTTTTACTTCGCATTGATTAGAAGCTAAATAATGTTTTTCGTATGGATTGGAAGCTACCTCGTTTGTTTCGCATGCAGTTGAAGTTAAATCGTGTATTTCGCAAGTATCTGGATCTAAATTATTTGCGTCGCATGGATTTGAAGCTAAACCTTCTACATAGCATTGATTTGAAGCTAAATCATGTGTTTCGCTTGTATTTGAAGCTAAATATTCTACATTGCACTGATTTCAAGCTAAATCATGTGTTTCGCTTGGATTTGAAGCTAACTCCACCGTTTCGCCTTCATTTGATGCTATGTCACTAATATCGCCAGTATCTGAAGCTAATTCATTTGTTTCGCATGGGTTTGAAGCTAAGCCTTCTACATCGCATTGATTTGTAGCTAAATCATGTGTTTCGCATGGATTTGAAGCTAACTCATTTGTTTCGCATTCAGTTGTATCTAAATAATGTATATCACAAGTTTCTGAAGCTAATTCATTTGTTTCGCATGGATTTGAAGCTAAGCCTTCTACATAGCATTGATTTGCAGCTAAATCATGTGTTTCGCATGGATTTGAAGCTGACTCATTTGTTTCGCATTCAGTTGTATCTAAATAATGTATATCACAAGTATTTGTAGCTAATCCGTTTGATTCGCATGGATTTGAAGCTAAGCCTTCTACATCGCACTGATTTGTAGCTAAATCATGTGTTTCGCTTGAATTTGATGCTAAGCCTTCTACTACACCTTGATTTGAAGCAAAATCATATGTTTCGCGCGGATTTGAAGCTAACTCGGTTGTTTCGCATGGAGTTGATGCTAAATCATGTATTTCACAAGTATCTGAAGCTAAACCATTTGTTTCGCGTGAAATTGCATCTAAATCATGTGTTTTGCATGAATTTGAACCTAGATCTTGTCTTCCTTATGCATTTGAAGCTTAATCATGCATCGACTTGAAGCTAACTGGTTTGTTTCGTCTGCATTTGAAGCCAAATCAGTTTTATATCGCACGTATGTGAAGCTAAATCATTTGTGGCGCATGTATTTGTAGCTAAACCTTCTACATCGCATTGATTTGAAGCTTAATGATGTGTTTCGCATGGATTTGAAGCTAACTCGTTCGTTTCGCATGGATTTAAAGATTTCTCGTTTGTATCGCCTGCATTTGAAGCTATATCATTTATATCGCAAGTATTTGAAGCTAAATCATTTGTGTCGAATAGATTTGATGCTAAACATTTTACGTCGCATTGATTTGAAGCTAAATCATGTGTTTCGCTTGGATTTGAAGCTAAACCTTCTACAGCGCATTGATTTGAAGCTAAATCATATGTTTCGCTTGGATTTGAAGCTAACTCTTTTGTTTCGTCTGGATTTGAAGCTATATCACTTATATCACAAGTATCTGAAGCTAAATCCTATGTGTCGCATGGATTTGAAGCTAAACCTTCTACATAGCATTGATTTGAAGCTTAATCATGTGTTTCGCTTGGATTTGAAGCTAGCTCGTACGTTTCGCCTGCATTTGAAGATATATCACTTATATCACAGGTATATGTAGCTAAATCATTTGTTTCGCATGGGTTTGATGCTAAGACATCTAGTTCTCATTGATTTAAAGCTAAATCATGAGTTTCGCATGGATTAGAAGCTAACTCGTTTGTTTCGTCTGCATTTGTGGCTATATCACTTATATTGCAAGTATCTGAAGCTAATTCATTTCTTTCGCATGGATTTGAAGCTAAACCTTCCACTTCGCATTGATTTGAACCTAAATCATGTGTATCGCATGGATTTGGAGCTAATCCTTCTACATCGCATTGATTTGAAGCTATATTGCTTATATCCAAAGTGTTTGAATCTAAGTCATTTCTTACCTAATGAAGCTAATCCTTCTACATCGCATTGATTTGAAGCTAAATCATGTGTTTCGCTTGGATTTGAAGCTAAACCTTCTACATCGCATTGATTTGAACCCAAATCATATGTTTCTCTTGGATTTGAAGTTAACTCTTTTGTTTCGATTGCATTTGAAGTCTATATCACTTATATCGCAAGTATCTGAAGCTAAATCATTTGTGTCGCATGGATTTGAAGCTAAACCTTCTACATAGCATTGATTTGTAGCTAAATCATGTGTTTCGCATGGATTTGAAGCTAACTCATTTGTTTCGCATTCAGTTGTATCTAAATAATGTATATCACAAGTATCTGAAGCTAATTCATTTGATTCGCATGGATTTGAAGCTAAGCCTTCTACATAGCATTGATTTGCAGCTAAATCATGTGTTTCGCATGGATTTGAAGCTGACTCATTTGTTTCGCATTCAGTTGTATCTAAATAATGTATATCACAAGTATTTGTAGCTAATCCATTTGATTCGCATGGATTTGAAGCTAAGCCTTCTACTTCGCGTTGATTTGAAGCTAAATCATGTGTTTCGCATGGATTTGAAGCTGACTCATTTGTTTCGCATTCAGTTGTATCTAAATAATGTATATCACAAGTATTTGTAGCTAATCCATTTGATTCGCATGGATTTGAAGCTAAGCCTTCTACATCGCACTGATTTGTAGCTAAATCATGTGTTTCGCTTGAATTTGAAGCTCAGCCTTCTACTACACCTTGATTTGAAGCAAAATCATATGTTTCGCGCGGGTTTGAAGCTAACTCGGTTGTTTCGCATGGAGTTGATGCTAAATCATGTATTTCACAAGTATCTGAAGCTAAACCATTTGTTTCGCGTGAAATTGCATCTAAATCATGTGTTTTGCATGAATTTGAACCTAGATCTTGTCTTCCTTATGCATTTGAAGCTTAATCATGCGTCGACTTGAAGCTAACTGGTTTGTTTCGTCTGCATTTGAAGCCAAATCAGTTTTATATCGCACGTATGTGAAGCTAAATCATTTGTGGCGCATGTATTTGTAGCTAAACCTTCTACATCGCATTGATTTGAAGCTTAATCATGTGTTTCGCATGGATTTGTAGCTAACTCGTTCGTTTCGCATGGATTTAAAGATTTCTCGTTTGTATCGCCTGCATTTGAAGCTATATCATTTATATCGCAAGTATTTGAAGCTAAATCATTTGTGTCGAATAGATTTGAAGCTAAACATTTTACGTCGCATTGATTTGAAGCTAACTCGTTTGTTTCGCATGTAGTTGAAGCTATATGACTTATATCGCAAGTATCTGATGCTAAATCTATTGTTTCGCATGTAGTTGAAGCTATATGACTTATATCGCAAGTATCTGATGCTAAATCTATTGTTTCGCATGGATTTTAAGCTAAACCTTCTACATCGCATTGATTTGCAGCCAAATCATACGTTTCGCATGGATTTGAAGCTAATCATTCTAATTCGCACTGATTTGAAGCTAAATCACGTGTATCGCTTGAATTTGAAGCTAACTCGTTTGTTTCGCATGTAGTTGAAGCTAAATCCTGTATATCACAAGTATATGAAGCGAAACCATATGTTCCGCATGGATTTGAAGCTATACCTTCTACATCGTAATGATTTGAAGCTAAATCTTGTGTTTCGCTTGGATTTGAAGCTAAACCTTCTACATCGTATTGATTTGAAGCTAAATCATGTGTTTCGCTTGGATTTGAGGCTAACTCGTTCGTTTCGCATGGATTTAAAGATTTCTCGTTTGTATCGCCTGCATTTGAAGCAATATCATTTATATCGCAAGTATTTGAAGCTAAAACATTTGTGTCGAATAGATTTGAAGCTAAACATTTTACGTCGCATTGATTTGAAGCTAACTCTTGTGTATCGCATGGATTTGAAGCTAACTCGTTTGTTTCGCATGTAGTTGAAGCTATATGACTTATATCGCAAGTATCTGATGCTAAATCTATTGTTTCGCATGGATTTTAAGCTAAACCTTCTACATCGCATTGATTTGCAGCCAAATCACATGTTTCGCATGGATTTGTAGCTAACTCGTTCCTTTCGCCTGCATTTGATGCTATATCACTCATATCGCAAGTATTTGAAGTTAAGTCATTTGTGTCGCATGGATTTGAGGCTAAACCTTCTACATCGCATTAATTTCCTGCTTAATCATGTGTTTCGCATGGATTTGATGCTAACTCGTTTGTTTCCACTGCATTTGAAGCTATATCACTTATATCGCAAGTATCTGATGCCAACTCAGTTGTTTCGCATGGATTTGAATCTAAACCTTCTAGATCGCATTGATTTGAAGCTAAATCATGTGTTTCGCTTGAATGTGACGCTAAACCTTCTACATCGCATTGATTTGAAGCTAAATCATGTGTTTAGCTTGGATTTTGAAGCTAACTCGTTTGATTCGTCTGCATTTGAAGCTATATCACTTATATCCCAAGTGTTTGATGCTAAGTCATTTGTTTCGTATGGATTTGAAGCTAAACCTTCTACATCGCATTGATTTAAAGCTAAATTATGTGTTTCGCTTGGATTTGAAGCTAAACCTTCTACATCGTATTGATTTGAAGCTAAATCGTGTTTTTCGCTCGGATTTGAAGCAAAGTCTTTTACTTCGCATTGATTTGAAGCTAAATAATGTTTTTCGTATGGATTGGAAGCTACCTCGTTTGTTTCGCATGCAGTTGAAGTTAAATCGTGTATTTCGCAATTATCTGGATCTAAATTATTTGAGTCGCATGGATTTGAAGCTAAACCTTCTACATAGCATTGATTTGAACCTTAATCATATGTTTCGCTTGGATTTGAAGTTAACTCTTTTGTTTCGATTGCATTTGAAGCTATATCACTTATATCGCAATTATCTGAATCTAAATCATTTTTGTCGCATGGATTTGAAGCTGAACCTTCTACATAGCATTGATTTGAGTCTTAATCATATGTGTCGCATGGATTTGAAGCTAACTCGTTTGTATCCCCTGCATTGGAAGCTATATCACTTATATCGCAAGTATCTGATGCTAACTCATTTGTTTCGCATGGATTTGAATCTAAACCTTCTACATCGCATTGATTTGAAGCTAAATCATGTGTTTCGCTTGGATTTGAAGCTAAACATTCTACATTGCACTGATTTCAAGCTAAATCATGTGTTTCGCATGGATTTGAAGCTAACTCGTTCGTTTCGCATGGATTTAAAGATTTCTCGTTTGTATCGCCTGCATTTGAAGCTATATCATTTATATCGCAAGTATTTGAAGTTAAAACATTTGTGTCGAATAGATTTGAAGCTAAACATTTTACGTCGCATTGATTTGAAGCTAAATCATGTGTTTCGCTTGGAATTAAAGCTAAACCTTCTACAGCGCATTGATTTGAAGCTAAATCATATGTTTCGCTTTGATTTGAAGCTAACTCTTTCGTTTCGTCTGGATTTGAAGCTATATCACTTATATCGCAAGTATCTGAAGCTAAATCATGTGTGTCGCATGGATTTGAAGCTAAACCTTCTACATAGCATTGATTTGAAGCTTAATCATGTGTTTAGCTTGGATTTGAAGCTAACTCTTTTGTTTCCCCTGCAGTTGAAGCTACATCGTTTATATCGCAAGTATCTGATGCTAAATCATTTGTTTCGCATGGATTTGAAGCTAAACCTTCTACATCGTATTGATTTGAAGCTAAATCATGTGTTTCGCTTGAGTTTGAAGCTAAACCTTCTACATCGCATTGATTTGAAGCTTAGTGATGTGTTTTGCATGGATTTGATGCTAACTCGTTTGTTTTCCCTGCACTTGAAGCTATATCATTTATATCGCAAGTATCTGAAGCTAAATCATTTGTGTCGAATGGATTTGAAGCTGAACCTTCTACATCGCATTGCTTTGCAGCTAAATCATGTGTATCGCATGGATTTTGAAGCTAACTCGTTTGATTCGTCTGCATTTGAGGCAATATCACTTACATCGCAAGTATCTGAAGTTAATTCATTTGTTTCGCATGGATTTGAGCTAGCCCGTACGTTTCGCCTGCATTTGAAGCTATATCACTTACATCGCCGGTATCTGAAGCTAAATCATTTGTTTTGCATGGATTTGATGCCAAGACATCTAGTTCGCATTGATTTAAAGCTAGATCATGAGTTTAGCATGGATTAGAAGCTAACTCGTTTGTTTCGTCTGCATTTGAGACTATATCACTTATATTGCAAGTATCTGAAGCTAATTCATTTGTTTCGCATGGATTTGAAGCTAAACCTTCTACATCGTATTGATTTGAAGCTAAATCATGTGTTTCGCTTGGATTTGAGGCTAACTCGTTCGTTTCGCATGGATTTAAAGATTTCTCGTTTGTATCGCCTGCATTTGAAGCAATATCATTTATATCGCAAGTATTTGAAGCTAAAACATTTGTGTCGAATAGATTTGAAGCTAAACATTTTACGTCGCATTGATTTGAAGCTAACTCTTGTGTATCGCATGGATTTGAAGCTAACTCGTTTGTTTCGCATGTAGTTGAAGCTATATGACTTATATCGCAAGTATCTGATGCTAAATCTATTGTTTCGCATGGATTTTAAGCTAAACCTTCTACATCGCATTGATTTGCAGCCAAATCACATGTTTCGCATGGATTTGTAGCTAACTCGTTCCTTTCGCCTGCATTTGATGCTATATCACTCATATCGCAAGTATTTGAAGTTAAGTCATTTGTGTCGCATGGATTTGAGGCTAAACCTTCTACATCGCATTAATTTCCTGCTTAATCATGTGTTTCGCATGGATTTGATGCTAACTCGTTTGTTTCCACTGCATTTGAAGCTATATCACTTATATCGCAAGTATCTGATGCCAACTCAGTTGTTTCGCATGGATTTGAATCTAAACCTTCTAGATCGCATTGATTTGAAGCTAAATCATGTGTTTCGCTTGAATGTGACGCTAAACCTTCTACATCGCATTGATTTGAAGCTAAATCATGTGTTTAGCTTGGATTTTGAAGCTAACTCGTTTG
The DNA here is from genome assembly GCF_051020955.1 of Megalopta genalis. Taxonomy (NCBI): domain Eukaryota; kingdom Metazoa; phylum Arthropoda; class Insecta; order Hymenoptera; family Halictidae; genus Megalopta; species Megalopta genalis. The sequence continues at coordinate 104,466 of NC_135015.1, read as the reverse complement.
ATTCGTCTGCATTTGAAGCTATATCACTTATATCCCAAGTGTTTGATGCTAAGTCATTTGTTTCGTATGGATTTGAAGCTAAACCTTCTACATCGCATTGATTTAAAGCTAAATTATGTGTTTCGCTTGGATTTGAAGCTAAACCTTCTACATCGTATTGATTTGAAGCTAAATCGTGTTTTTCGCTTGGATTTGAAGCAAAGTCTTTTACTTCGCATTGATTTGAAGCTAAATAATGTTTTTCGTATGGATTGGAAGCTACCTCGTTTGTTTCGCATGCAGTTGAAGTTAAATCGTGTATTTCGCAATTATCTGGATCTAAATTATTTGAGTCGCATGGATTTGAAGCTAAACCTTCTACATAGCATTGATTTGAACCTTAATCATATGTTTCGCTTGGATTTGAAGTTAACTCTTTTGTTTCGATTGCATTTGAAGCTATATCAATTATATCTCAATTATCTGAATCTAAATCATTTTTGTCGCATGGATTTGAAGCTGAACCTTCTACATAGCATTGATTTGAGTCTTAATCATATGTGTCGCATGGATTTGAAGCTAACTCGTTTGTATCCCCTGCATTGGAAGCTATATCACTTATATCGCAAGTATCTGATGCTAACTCATTTGTTTCGCATGGATTTGAATCTAAACCTTCTACATCGCATTGATTTGAAGCTAAATCATGTGTTTCGCTTGGATTTGAAGCTAAACATTCTACATTGCACTGATTTCAAGCTAAATCATGTGTTTCGCATGGATTTGAAGCTAACTCGTTCGTTTCGCATGGATTTAAAGATTTCTCGTTTGTATCGCCTGCATTTGAAGCTATATCATTTATATCGCAAGTATTTGAAGTTAAAACATTTGTGTCGAATAGATTTGAAGCTAAACATTTTACGTCGCATTGATTTGAAGCTAAATCATGTGTTTCGCTTGGAATTAAAGCTAAACCTTCTACAGCGCATTGATTTGAAGCTAAATCATATGTTTCGCTTTGATTTGAAGCTAACTCTTTCGTTTCGTCTGGATTTGAAGCTATATCACTTATATCGCAAGTATCTGAAGCTAAATCATGTGTGTCGCATGGATTTGAAGCTAAACCTTCTACATAGCATTGATTTGAAGCTTAATCATGTGTTTAGCTTGGATTTGAAGCTAACTCTTTTGTTTCCCCTGCAGTTGAAGCTACATCGTTTATATCGCAAGTATCTGATGCTAAATCATTTGTTTCGCATGGATTTGAAGCTAAACCTTCTACATCGTATTGATTTGAAGCTAAATCATGTGTTTCGCTTGAGTTTGAAGCTAAACCTTCTACATCGCATTGATTTGAAGCTTAGTGATGTGTTTTGCATGGATTTGATGCTAACTCGTTTGTTTTCCCTGCACTTGAAGCTATATCATTTATATCGCAAGTATCTGAAGCTAAATCATTTGTGTCGAATGGATTTGAAGCTGAACCTTCTACATCGCATTGCTTTGCAGCTAAATCATGTGTATCGCATGGATTTTGAAGCTAACTCGTTTGATTCGTCTGCATTTGAGGCAATATCACTTACATCGCAAGTATCTGAAGTTAATTCATTTGTTTCGCATGGATTTGAGCTAGCCCGTACGTTTCGCCTGCATTTGAAGCTATATCACTTACATCGCCGGTATCTGAAGCTAAATCATTTGTTTTGCATGGATTTGATGCCAAGACATCTAGTTCGCATTGATTTAAAGCTAGATCATGAGTTTAGCATGGATTAGAAGCTAACTCGTTTGTTTCGTCTGCATTTGAGACTATATCACTTATATTGCAAGTATCTGAAGCTAATTCATTTGTTTCGCATGGATTTGAAGCTAAACCTTCTACTTCGCATTGATTTGAACCTAAATCATGTGTATCGAATGGATTTTGAAGCTAAACCTTCTTCAGCGGATTGATTTGAAGCTAAATCATATGTTTCGCTTGGATTTGTTGTTAACTCTTTTGTGTCGTCTGCATTTGAAGCTATATCACTTATATCGCAAATATCTGAAGCTAAATCATTTGTGTCGCATTGATTTGAAGCTAAACCTTCTACATAGCATTGATTTGAATCTTAATCATGTGTTTCGCATGGATTTGAAGCTAACTCGTTTGTTTCCCCTGCATTTGAATCTGTATCACTTATATCGCAAGTATCTTATGCTATATCATTTGTTTCGCATGGATTTGAAGCTAAACCTTCTACATCGCATTGATTTGAAGCTTAATGATGTGTTTTGCATGGATTTGATGCTAACTCGATTTTTTTCCCTGCACTTGAAGCTATATCATTTATATCGCAAGTATCTGATGCTATATCATTTGTTTCGCATGGATTTGAAGCTAAACCTTCTACATCGTATTGATTTGAAGCTAAATCGTGTGTTTCGCTTGGATTTGAAGCAAAGTCTTTTACTTCGCATTGATTTGAAGCTAAATAATGTTTTTCGTATGGATTGGAAGCTACCTCGTTTGTTTCGCATGCAGTTGAAGTTAAATCGTGTATTTCGCAAGTATCTGGATCTAAATTATTTGCGTCGCATGGATTTGAAGCTAAACCTTCTACATAGCATTGATTTGAATCTTAATCATGTGTTTCGCATGGATTTGAAGCTAACTCGTTTGTTTCCCCCGCATTTGAAGCTATATCATTTATATCGCAAGTATCTGATGCTAAATCATTTGTTTTGTATGGATTTGAAGCTAAATCATGTGTTTCGCTTGGATTTGAAGCTAAACCTTCTACAGCGCATTGATTTGAAGCTAAATCATATGTTTCGCTTGGATTTGAAGCTAACTGTTTTGTTTCGTCTGGATTTGAAGCTATATCACTTATATCGCAAGTAACTGAAGCTAAATCATTTGTGTCGCATGGATTTGAAGCTAAACCTTTCTACATAGCATTGATTTGCAGCTAAATCATTTGTATCGCATGGATTTGAAGCTAGCTCGTACGTTTCGCCTGCATTTGAAGATACATCACTTATATCACAGGTATATGTAGCTAAATCATCTGTTTCGCATGGGTTTGATGCTAAGACATCTAGTTCTCATTGATTTAAAGCTAAATCATGAGTTTCGCATGGATTAGAAGCTAACTCGTTTGTTTCGTCTGCATTTGTGGCTATATCACTTATATTACAAGTATCTGAAGCTAATTCATTTCTTTCGCATGGATTTGAAGCTAAACGTTCCACTTCGCATTGATTTGAACCTAAATCATGTGTATCGCATGGATTTGGAGCTAATCCTTCTACATCGCATTGATTTGAACCTTAATCATATGTCTCGCTTGGATTTGAAGCTAACTCGTTTGTATCCCCCGCATTGGAAGCTATATCACTTATATCGCAAGTATCTGATGCTAACTCATTTGTTTCGCATGGATTTGAATCTAAACCTTCTACGTCGCATTGATTTGAGTCTTAATCATATGTGTCGCATGGATTTGAAGCTAACTCGTTTGTATCCCCCGCATTGGAAGCTATATCACTTATATCGCAAGTATCTGATGCTAACTCATTTGTTTCGCATGGATTTGAAACTAAACCTTCTACGTCGCATTGATTTGAAGCTAAATCATGTGTTTCGCTTGGATTTGAAGCTAAACCTTCTACATCGCTTTGATTTGAAGCTAAATCATGTGTTTCGCTTGGATTTGAAGCTAAACATTCTACATTGCACTGATTTCAAGCTAAATCATGTGTTTCGCTTGGATTTGAAGCTAACTCCACCGTTTCGACTTCATTTGATGCTATGTCACTAATATCGCCAGGATCTGAAGCTAAATCATTTGTTTCGCATGGATTTGAAGCTAAACCTTCTACATCGCATTGATTTGAAGCTAAATCATGCGAATCGCTTGGATTTGAAGCTAAACATTCTACATTGCACTGATTTCAAGCTAAATCATGTGTTTCGCTTGGATTTGAAACTAAACCTTCTACATCGTATTGATTTGAAGCTAAATCGTGTTTTTCGCTTGGATTTGAAGCAAAGTCTTTTACTTCGCATTGATTTGAAGCTAAATAATGTTTTTCGTATGGATTGGAAGCTACCTCGTTTGTTTCGCATGCAGTTGAAGTTAAATCGTGTATTTCGCAATTATCTGGATCTAAATTATTTGAGTAGCATGGATTTGAAGCTAAACCTTCTACATAGCATTGATTTGAGTCTTAATCATATGTGTCGCATGGATTTGAAGCTAACTCGTTTGCATCCCCTGCATTGGAAGCTATATCACTTATATCGCAAGTATCTGATGCTAACTCATTTGTTTCGCATGGATTTGAATCTAAACCTTCTACATCGCATTGATTTGAAGCTAAATCATGTGTTTCGCTTGGATTTGAAGCTAAACATTCTACATTGCACTGATTTCAAGCTAAATCATGTGTTTCGCATGGATTTGAAGCTAACTCGTTCGTTTCGCATGGATTTAAAGATTTCTCGTTTGTATCGCCTGCATTTGAAGCTATATCATTTATATCGCAAGTATTTGAAGCTAAAACATTTGTGTCGAATAGATTTGAAGCTAAACATTTTACGTCGCATTGATTTGAAGCTAAATCATGTGTTTCGCTTGGAATTAAAGCTAAACCTTCTACAGCGCATTGATTTGAAGCTAAATCATATGTTTCGCTTTGATTTGAAGCTAACTCTTTCGTTTCGTCTGGATTTGAAGCTATATCACTTATATCGCAAGTATCTGAAGCTAAATCATGTGTGTCGCATGGATTTGAAGCTAAACCTTCTACATAGCATTGATTTGAAGCTTAATCATGTGTTTAGCTTGGATTTGAAGCTAACTCTTTTGTTTCCCCTGCAGTTGAAGCTACATCGTTTATATCGCAAGTATCTGATGCTAAATCATTTGTTTCGCATGGATTTGAAGCTAAACCTTCTACATCGTATTGATTTGAAGGTAAATCATGTGTTTCGCTTGAATTTGAAGCTAAACCTTCTACATCGCATTGATTTGAAGCTTAGTGATGTGTTTTGCATGGATTTGATGCTAACTCGTTTGTTTTCCCTGCACTTGAAGCTATATCATTTATATCGCAAGTATCTGAAGCTAAATCATTTGTGTCGAATGGATTTGAAGCTGAACCTTCTACATCGCATTGCTTTGCAGCTAAATCATGTGTATCGGATGGATTTTGAAGCTAACTCGTTTGATTCGTCTGCATTTGAGGCAATATCACTTACATCGCAAGTATCTGAAGTTAATTCATTTGTTTCGCATGGATTTGAGCTAGCCCGTACGTTTCGCCTGCATTTGAAGCTATATCACTTACATCGCCGGTATCTGAAGCTAAATCATTTGTTTTGCATGGATTTGATGCCAAGACATCTAGTTCGCATTGATTTAAAGCTAGATCATGAGTTTAGCATGGATTAGAAGCTAACTCGTTTGTTTCGTCTGCATTTGAGACTATATCACTTATATTGCAAGTATCTGAAGCTAATTCATTTGTTTCGCATGGATTTGAAGCTAAACCTTCTACTTCGCATTGATTTGAACCTAAATCATGTGTATCGAATGGATTTTGAAGCTAAACCTTCTTCAGCGGATTGATTTGAAGCTAAATCATATGTTTCGCTTGGATTTGTTGTTAACTCTTTTGTGTCGTCTGCATTTGAAGCTATATCACTTATATCGCAAATATCTGAAGCTAAATCATTTGTGTCGCATTGATTTGAAGCTAAACCTTCTACATAGCATTGATTTGAATCTTAATCATGTGTTTCGCATGGATTTGAAGCTAACTCGTTTGTTTCCCCTGCATTTGAATCTGTATCACTTATATCGCAAGTATCTTATGCTATATCATTTGTTTCGCATGGATTTGAAGCTAAACCTTCTACATCGCATTGATTTGAAGCTAAATCATGTGTATCGCTTGGATTTTGAAGCTATCTCGTTGATTCGTCTGCATATGAAACTATATCACATTTATCCTAAGTGTTTGAAGCTAAAGCATTTGTTTCGCTTGGTTTTGAAGCTAAACCTTCTACATCGCATTGATTTGCAGCTAAATCATGTGTTCCGCATGGATTTTGAAGCTAACTCGTTTGATTCGTGTGATTTGAAGCTATATCACTTATATCCCAAGTGTTTGAATCTAAGTCATTTCTTTCGCATGGATTTAAAGCTAAACCTTCTACATCGCATTGATTTGCAGCTAAATCATTTGTATCGCATGGATTTGAAGCTAGCTCGTACGTTTCGCCTGCATTTTAATATATATCACTTATATCACAGGTATATGTAGCTAAATCATCTGTTTCGCATGGGTTTGATGCTAAGACATCTAGTTCTCATTGATCTAAAGCTAAATCATGAGTTTCGCATGGATTAGAAGCTAACTCGTTTGTTTCGTCTGCATTTGTGGCTATATCACTTATATTGCAAGTATCTGAAGCTAATTCATTTCTTTCGCATGGATTTGAAGCTAAACCTTCCACTTCGCATTGATTTGAACCTAAATCATGTGTATCGCATGGATTTGAAGCTAATCCTTCTACATCGCATTGATTTGCAGCTAAATCATGTGTTTCGCTTGGACTTGATGTTAACTCTTTTGTGTCGTCTTCATTTGAAGCTATATCACTTATATCGCAAGTATCTGAATCAAAATTATTTGCGTCGCATGGATTTGAAGCTAAACCTTCTACATAGCACTGATTTGAAGCTAAATCATTTGTATCGCATGGATCTGGAGCTACCTCGTTTGTTTCCCCTGCATTTGAAGCTATATCAGTTATATCGCAAGTATCTAAACCTAAATCATTTGTTTCGCATGGACATGAAGCTAAGCCTTCTACATCGTATTGATTTGAAGCTAAATCATATGTTTCGCTTGGATTTGTTTTTAACTCTTTTGTGTCGTCTGCATTTGAAGCTATATCACAAATATCGCAAATATCTGAAGCTAAATCATTTGCGTCGCATGGATTTGAAGCTAAGCCTTCTACTTCGCATTGATTTGAAGCTAAATCATGTGTATCGTCTGGATTTTGAAGCTATCTCGTTGATTCGTCTGCAGTTGAAGCTATATCTCTTATACCCCAAGTGTTTTATGCTAAACCATTTGTATCGCTTGGATTTGAAGCTAAACCTTCTACATCGAATTGATTTGAAGCTAAATCATGCGAATCGCTTGGATTTGAAGCTAAACCCTCTACATCGCATTGATTTGAAGCTAAATCATGTGTTTCGCTTGGATTTGAAACTAAACCTTCTACATCGCATTGATTTGAAGCTAATTCATATGTTTCGCTTGGATTTGAAGTTAACTCATTGTTTCGTCTGGATTTGAAGCTATATCACTTAAATCGCAAGTATCTGAAGCTAAATCATTTGTGTCGCATGGATTTGAAGCTAAACCTTCTACATAGCATTGATTTGAATCTTAATCATGTGTTTCGCATGGATTTGAAGCTAACTCGTTTGTTTCCCCCGCATTTGAAGCTATATCATTTATATCGCAAGTATCTGATGCTAAATCATTTGCTTTGCATGGATTTGAAGCTAAACCTTCTACATCGCATTGATTTGAAGCTAGATCATGTGTTTCGCTTGGATTTGAAGCTAAACCTTCTACAGCGCATTGATTTGAAGCTAAATCATATGTTTCGCTTGGATTTGAAGCTAACTCTTTTGTTTCGTCTGGATTTGAAGCTATATCACTTATATCGCAAGTATCTGAAGCTAAATCATATGTGTCGCATGGATTTGAAGCTAAACCTTCTACATAGCATTGATTTGAAGCTTAATCATGTGTTTAGCTTGGATTTGAAGCTAACTCTTTTGTTTCCCCTGCAGTTGAAGCTACATCGTTTATATCGCAAGTATCTGATGCTAAATCATTTGTTTCGCATGGCTTTGAAGCTAAACCTTCAACATCATATTGATTTGAAGCTAAATCATCTGTTTCGCTTGGATTTGAAGCTAAACCTTCTACATCGCATTGATTTGAAGCTAAATCATATGTTTCGCTTGGATTTGAAGCTAAACCTTCTACATAGCATTGATTTGAATCTTAATCATGTGTTTTGCATGGATTTGAAGCTAACTCGTTTGTTTCCCCTGCACTTGAAGCTATATCATTTATATCGCAAGTATCTGATGCTAAATCATTTGTTTCGCATGAGTTTGAAGCTAAACCTTCTACATCGCATTGATTTGCAGCTAAATCATGTGTATCGCATGGATTTGAAGCTAGCTCGTACGTTTCGCCTGCATTTGAAGATATATCACTTATATCACAGGTATATGTAGCTAAATCATTTGTTTCGCATGGGTTTGATGCTAAGACATCTAGTTCTCATTGATTTAAAGCTAAATCATGAGTTTCGCATGGATTAGAAGCTAACTCGTTTGTTTCGTCTGCATTTGTGGCTATATCACTTATATTGCAAGTATCTGAAGCTAATTCATTTCTTTCGCATGGATTTGAAGCTAAACCTTCCACTTCGCATTGATTTGAACCTAAATCATGTGTATCGCATGGATTTGAAGCTAATCCTTCTACATCGCATTGATTTGCAGCTAAATCATGTGTTTCGCTTGGACTTGATGTTAACTCTTTTGTGTCGTCTTCATTTGAAGCTATATCACAAATATCGCAAATATCTGAAGCTAAATCATTTGCGTCGCATGGATTTGAAGCTAAACCTTCAACATCATATTGATTTGAAGCTAAATCATCTGTTTCGCTTGGATTTGAAGCTAAACCTTCTACATCGCTTTGATTTGAAGCTAAATCATGTGTTTCGCTTGGATTTGAAGCTAAACATTCTACATTGCACTGATTTCAAGCTAAATCATGTGTTTCGCTTGGATTTGAAGCTAACTCCACCGTTTCGACTTCATTTGATGCTATGTCACTAATATCGCCAGGATCTGAAGCTAAATCATTTGTTTCGCATGGATTTGAAGCTAAACCTTCTACATCGCATTGATTTGAAGCTAAATCATGCGAATCGCTTGGATTTGAAGCTAAACATTCTACATTGCACTGATTTCAAGCTAAATCATGTGTTTCGCTTGGATTTGAAGCTAAACCTTCTACATCGTATTGATTTGAAGCTAAATCGTGTTTTTCGCTTGGATTTGAAGCAAAGTCTTTTACTTCGCATTGATTTGAAGCTAAATAATGTTTTTCGTATGGATTGGAAGCTACCTCGTTTGTTTCGCATGCAGTTGAAGTTAAATCGTGTATTTCGCAATTATCTGGATCTAAATTATTTGAGTAGCATGGATTTGAAGCTAAACCTTCTACATAGCATTGATTTGAGTCTTAATCATATGTGTCGCATGGATTTGAAGCTAACTCGTTTGTATCCCCTGCATTGGAAGCTATATCACTTATATCGCAAGTATCTGATGCTAACTCATTTGTTTCGCATGGATTTGAATCTAAACCTTCTACATCGCATTGATTTGAAGCTAAATCATGTGTTTCGCTTGGATTTGAAGCTAAACATTCTACATTGCACTGATTTCAAGCTAAATCATGTGTTTCGCATGGATTTGAAGCTAACTCGTTCGTTTCGCATGGATTTAAAGATTTCTCGTTTGTATCGCCTGCATTTGAAGCTATATCATTTATATCGCAAGTATTTGAAGCTAAAACATTTGTGTCGAATAGATTTGAAGCTAAACATTTTACGTCGCATTGATTTGAAGCTAAATCATGTGTTTCGCTTGGAATTAAAGCTAAACCTTCTACAGCGCATTGATTTGAAGCTAAATCATATGTTTCGCTTTGATTTGAAGCTAACTCTTTCGTTTCGTCTGGATTTGAAGCTATATCACTTATATCGCAAGTATCTGAAGCTAAATCATGTGTGTCGCATGGATTTGAAGCTAAACCTTCTACATAGCATTGATTTGAAGCTTAATCATGTGTTTAGCTTGGATTTGAAGCTAACTCTTTTGTTTCCCCTGCAGTTGAAGCTACATCGTTTATATCGCAAGTATCTGATGCTAAATCATTTGTTTCGCATGGATTTGAAGCTAAACCTTCTACATCGTATTGATTTGAAGGTAAATCATGTGTTTCGCTTGAATTTGAAGCTAAACCTTCTACATCGCATTGATTTGAAGCTTAGTGATGTGTTTTGCATGGATTTGATGCTAACTCGTTTGTTTTCCCTGCACTTGAAGCTATATCATTTATATCGCAAGTATCTGAAGCTAAATCATTTGTGTCGAATGGATTTGAAGCTGAACCTTCTACATCGCATTGCTTTGCAGCTAAATCATGTGTATCGGATGGATTTTGAAGCTAACTCGTTTGATTCGTCTGCATTTGAGGCAATATCACTTACATCGCAAGTATCTGAAGTTAATTCATTTGTTTCGCATGGATTTGAGCTAGCCCGTACGTTTCGCCTGCATTTGAAGCTATATCACTTACATCGCCGGTATCTGAAGCTAAATCATTTGTTTTGCATGGATTTGATGCCAAGACATCTAGTTCGCATTGATTTAAAGCTAGATCATGAGTTTAGCATGGATTAGAAGCTAACTCGTTTGTTTCGTCTGCATTTGAGACTATATCACTTATATTGCAAGTATCTGAAGCTAATTCATTTGTTTCGCATGGATTTGAAGCTAAACCTTCTACTTCGCATTGATTTGAACCTAAATCATGTGTATCGAATGGATTTTGAAGCTAAACCTTCTTCAGCGGATTGATTTGAAGCTAAATCATATGTTTCGCTTGGATTTGTTGTTAACTCTTTTGTGTCGTCTGCATTTGAAGCTATATCACTTATATCGCAAATATCTGAAGCTAAATCATTTGTGTCGCATTGATTTGAAGCTAAACCTTCTACATAGCATTGATTTGAATCTTAATCATGTGTTTCGCATGGATTTGAAGCTAACTCGTTTGTTTCCCCTGCATTTGAATCTGTATCACTTATATCGCAAGTATCTTATGCTATATCATTTGTTTCGCATGGATTTGAAGCTAAACCTTCTACATCGCATTGATTTGAAGCTAAATCATGTGTATCGCTTGGATTTTGAAGCTATCTCGTTGATTCGTCTGCATATGAAACTATATCACATTTATCCTAAGTGTTTGAAGCTAAAGCATTTGTTTCGCTTGGTTTTGAAGCTAAACCTTCTACATCGCATTGATTTGCAGCTAAATCATGTGTTCCGCATGGATTTTGAAGCTAACTCGTTTGATTCGTGTGATTTGAAGCTATATCACTTATATCCCAAGTGTTTGAATCTAAGTCATTTCTTTCGCATGGATTTGAAGCTAAACCTTCTACATCGCATTGATTTGAACCCAAATCATATGTTTCGCTTGGATTTGAAGTTAACTCTTTTGTTTCGATTGCATTTGAAGCTATATCACTTATATCGCAAGTATCTGAAGCTAAATCATTTGTGTCGCATGGATTTGAAGCTAAACCTTCTACATCGCATTGATTTGAAGCTAAATCATGCGAATCGCTTGGATTTGAAGCTAAACCTTCTACATCGTATTGATTTGAAGCTAAATCGTGTGTTTCGCTTGGATTTGAAGCAAAGTCTTTTACTTCGCATTGATTTGAAGCTAAATAATGTTTTTCGTATGGATTGGAAGCTACCTCGTTTGTTTCGCATGCAGTTGAAGTTAAATCGTGTATTTCGCAAGTATCTGGATCTAAATTATTTGCGTCGCATGGATTTGAAGCTAAACCTTCTACATAGCATTGATTTGAATCTTAATCATGTGTTTCGCATGGATTTGAAGCTAACTCGTTTGTTTCCCCCGCATTTGAAGCTATATCATTTATATCGCAAGTATCTGATGCTAAATCATTTGTTTTGCATGGATTTGAAGCTAAATCATGTGTTTCGCTTGGATTTGAAGCTAAACCTTCTACAGCGCATTGATTTGAAGCTAAATCATATGTTTCGCTTGGATTTGAAGCTAACTCTTTTGTTTCGTCTGGATTTGAAGCTATATCACTTATATCGCAAGTAACTGAAGCTAAATCATTTGTGTCGCATGGATTTGAAGCTAAACCTTTCTACATAGCATTGATTTGAAGCTTAATCATGTGTTTAGCATGGATTTGATGCTAACTCTTTTTTTTCCCCTGCACTTGAAGCTATATCATTTATATCGCAAGTATCTGATGCTAAATCATTTGTTTCGCATGGCTTTGAAGCTAAACCTTCTACATCGCATTGATTTAAAGCTAAATTATGTATTTCGCTTGGATTTGAAGCTAAACCTTCTACATCGCATTGATTTGAAGCTAAATCATATGTTTCGCTTGGATTTGAATCTAAACCTTCTACATAGCATTGTTTTGAATCTTAATCATGTGTTTTGCATGGATTTGAAGCTAACTCGTTTGTTTCCCCTGCACTTGAAGCTATATCATTTATATCGCAAGTATCTGATGCTAAATCATTTGTTTCGCATGGCTTTGAAGCTAAACCTTCTACATCGCATTGATTTGCAGCTAAATCATTTGTATCGCATGGATTTGAAGCTAGCTTGTACGTTTCGCCTGCATTTTAATATATATCACTTATATCACAGGTATATGTAGCTAAATCATCTGTTTCGCATGGGTTTGATGCTAAGACATCTAGTTCTCATTGATCTAAAGCTAAATCATGAGTTTCGCATGGATTAGAAGCTAACTCGTTTGTTTCGTCTGCATTTGTGGCTATATCACTTATATTGCAAGTATCTGAAGCTAATTCATTTCTTTCGCATGGATTTGAAGCTAAACCTTCCACTTCGCATTGATTTGAACCTAAATCATGTGTATCGCATGGATTTGAAGCTAATCCTTCTACATCGCATTGATTTGCAGCTAAATCATGTGTTTCGCTTGGACTTGATGTTAACTCTTTTGTGTCGTCTTCATTTGAAGCTATATCACTTATATCGCAAGTATCTGAATCAAAATTATTTGCGTCGCATGGATTTGAAGCTAAACCTTCTACATAGCACTGATTTGAAGCTAAATCATTTGTATCGCAAGGATCTGGAGCTACCTCGTTTGTTTCCCCTGCATTTGAAGCTATATCAGTTATATCGCAAGTATCTAAACCTAAATCATTTGATTCGCATGGACATGAAGCTAAGCCTTCTACATCGTATTGATTTGAAGCTAAATCATATGTTTCGCTTGGATTTGTTTTTAACTCTTTTGTGTCGTCTGCATTTGAAGCTATATCACAAATATCGCAAATATCTGAAGCTAAATCATTTGCGTCGCATGGATTTGAAGCTAAGCCTTCTACTTCGCATTGATTTGAAGCTAAATCATGTGTATCGTCTGGATTTTGAAGCTATCTCGTTGATTCGTCTGCAGTTGAAGCTATATCTCTTATACCCCAAGTGTTTTATGCTAAACCATTTGTATCGCTTGGATTTGAAGCTAAACCTTCTACATCGAATTGATTTGAAGCTAAATCATGCGAATCGCTTGGATTTGAAGCTAAACCCTCTACATCGCATTGATTTGAAGCTAAATCATGTGTTTCGCTTGGATTTGAAACTAAACCTTCTACATCGCATTGATTTGAAGCTAATTCATATGTTTCGCTTGGATTTGAAGTTAACTCATTGTTTCGTCTGGATTCGAAGCTATATCACTTAAATCGCAAGTATCTGAAGCTAAATCATTTGTGTCGCATGGATTTGAAGCTAAACCTTCTACATAGCATTGATTTGAATCTTAATCATGTGTTTCGCATGGATTTGAAGCTAACTCGTTTGTTTCCCCCGCATTTGAAGCTATATCATTTATATCGCAAGTATCTGATGCTAAATCATTTGCTTTGCATGGATTTGAAGCTAAACCTTCTACATCGCATTGATTTGAAGCTAGATCATGTGTTTCGCTTGGATTTGAAGCTAAACCTTCTACAGCGCATTGATTTGAAGCTAAATCATATGTTTCGCTTGGATTTGAAGCTAACTCTTTTGTTTCGTCTGGATTTGAAGCTATATCACTTATATCGCAAGTATCTGAAGCTAAAACATATGTGTCGCATGGATTTGAAGCTAAACCTTCTACATAGCATTGATTTGAAGCTTAATCATGTGTTTAGCTTGGATTTGAAGCTAACTCTTTTGTTTCCCCTGCAGTTGAAGCTACATCGTTTATATCGCAAGTATCTGATGCTAAATCATTTGTTTCGCATGGCTTTGAAGCTAAACCTTCAACATCATATTGATTTGAAGCTAAATCATCTGTTTCGCTTGGATTTGAAGCTAAACCTTCTACATCGCATTGATTTGAAGCTAAATCATATGTTTCGCTTGGATTTGAAGCTAAACCTTCTACATAGCATTGATTTGAATCTTAATCATGTGTTTTGCATGGATTTGAAGCTAACTCGTTTGTTTCCCCTGCACTTGAAGCTATATCATTTATATCGCAAGTATCTGATGCTAAATCATTTGTTTCGCATGAGTTTGAAGCTAAACCTTCTACATCGCATTGATTTGCAGCTAAATCATGTGTATCGCATGGATTTGAAGCTAGCTCGTACGTTTCGCCTGCATTTGAAGATATATCACTTATATCACAGGTATATGTAGCTAAATCATTTGTTTCGCATGGGTTTGATGCTAAGACATCTAGTTCTCATTGATTTAAAGCTAAATCATGAGTTTCGCATGGATTAGAAGCTAACTCGTTTGTTTCGTCTGCATTTGTGGCTATATCACTTATATTGCAAGTATCTGAAGCTAATTCATTTCTTTCGCATGGATTTGAAGCTAAACCTTCCACTTCGCATTGATTTGAACCTAAATCATGTGTATCGCATGGATTTGAAGCTAATCCTTCTACATCGCATTGATTTGCAGCTAAATCATGTGTTTCGCTTGGACTTGATGTTAACTCTTTTGTGTCGTCTTCATTTGAAGCTATATCACAAATATCGCAAATATCTGAAGCTAAATCATTTGCGTCGCATGGATTTGAAGCTAAGCCTTCTACTTCGCATTGATTTGAAGCTAAATCATGTGTATCGTCTGGATTTTGAAGCTATCTCGTTGATTCGTCTGCAGTTGAAGCTATATCTCTTATACCCCAAGTGTTTTATGCTAAACCATTTGTATCGCTTGGATTTGAAGCTAAACCTTCTACATCGAATTGATTTGAAGCTAAATCATGTGTTTCGCATGGATTTGAAGCTGAACCTTCTACATTGCAATGATTTGAACCTAAATCATGTGTATCGTATGGATTTTGAAGCTAAACCTTCTACACCGTATTCATTTGAAGCTAAATCATGTGTTCCGCATGCAATTGAATCTAACTCGATTGTTTCGCCTGCATTTGATGCTATATCACCTATATCGCCAGTATCTGAAGCTAAATCATTTGTTTCACATGGATTTGAAGCTGAGCCTTCTACTTCGCTTTGATTTGAAGCTAAATCATGTGTTTCGCATGGATTTTGAAGCTAACTCGTTTGATTCGTCTGCATTTGAGGCTATATCACTTATATCGTAAATATCTGACGCTAAATCATTTGTGTAGCCTGGATTTGAAGCTAACTCGTTTGTTTCCCCTGCACTTGTAGCTATATCACTTATATCGCAAGTATCAGAAGCAAAATTATTTGTTTCACATGGATTTGAAGCTGAGCCTTCTACTTCGCTTTGATTTGAAGCTAAATCATGTGTATCGTCTGGATTTTGAAGCTATCTCGTTGATTCGTCTGCAGTTGAAGCTATATCTCTTATACCCCAAGTGTTTTATGCTAAACCATTTGTATCGCTTGGATTTGAAGCTAAACCTTCTACATCGAATTGATTTAAAGCTAAATCATGAGTTTCGCATGGATTAGAAGCTAACTCGTTTGTTTCGTCTGCATTAGAGGCTATGCCACTTATATTTCAAGTATCTGAAGCTAATTCATTTGTTTCGCATGGATTTGAAGCTAAACCTTCTACATCGCATTGATTTGAAGCTACATTATGTGTTTCGCTTGGATTTGAAACTATCTCGTTTGTTTCGCTAGCAGTTGAAGCTATATCAATTATATCGGAAGTATCTGATGCTAAATCATTTGTGTCGCATGGATTTGAAGCTAAATCTTCTACATAACATTGATTTGATGCTTAATCATGTGTTTTGCATGGATTTGAAGCAAACTTGTTTGTTCCCCTGCATTCGTAGCTATATCACTTATATAGCAACTATCTGAAGCAAAATCATTTGTTTTGCATGGATTTGAAGCTAAGACATCTAGTTCGCATTGATTTGAAGCTAAATCATGTGTTTCGCATGGATTTGAAGGTAAACCTTCTACATCGCATTGATTTGAAGCTAAATTCTGTGCATCGCATGGATTTGAAGCTAACTCGTTTGTTTCGCATGCAGTTGATGGTGTATCACCTACATCCCAAGCGTTTGAAGCCAATCATTTGATTAGCATAGATTTCAAGGTAAAGCATCTACATCGCATTGATTTGAAGCCAAATCATGCGTTACGCATGGATTTGAAGCAAACTCGTTTGTTTCGTCTGCATTTGTAGCTATATCACTTACATCGCAAGTATCTGAAGCTAAATCATTTCAGTTGCATGGATTTGAAGCTAAACCTTCTACATAGCATTGATTTGAAGCTTAATCATTTGTTTAGCATGGATTTGAAGCTAACTCTTTTGTTTCCCCTGCACTTGAAGCTATATCATTTATATCGCCGGTATCTGAAGCTAAATCATTTGTTTTGCATGGATTTGAAGCTAAACCTTCTACATCGCATTGATTTGAAGCAAAATCATGTGTTTCGCTTGGATTTGAAGCTAAACCTTCTACATCGCATTGATTTGAAGCTAATTCATATGTTTCGCTTGGATTTGAAGTTAACTCTTTTGTTTCGTTTGCATTTGAAGCTATATCACCTATATCGCAAGTATCTGAAGCTAAATCATTTGTGTCGCATTGATTTGAAGCTAAACCTTCTACATAGCATTGATTTGAATCTTAATCATGTGTTTCGCATGGATTTGAAGCTAACTCGTTTGTTTCCCCCGCATTTGAAGCCAGATCATTTATATCGCAAGTATCTGATGCTAAATCATTTGTTTCCCATGGATTTGAAGCTAAACCTTCTACATCGCATTGATTTGAAGTTTAAGCATGTGTTTAGCATGGATTTGAAGCTAACTCGTTTGTTTCCCCTGCACTTGAAGCTATATGACTTATATCGCAAGTATCTGATGCTAAATCACTTGTTTCGCATGGCTTTGAAGCTAAACCTTCTACATCGCATTGATTTGCAGCTAAACCATTTGTTTCGCATGGATATGAAGCTAACTCGTTTGTTTAACCCGCATTTGAAGCTATATCACTTATATCGCAAATATCTGAAGCTAAATCAATTGTGTCCCATGGATTTGAAGCTAAGCCTTCTACTTCACATTGATTTGAAGCTAAATCATGTGTATCGCATGGATTTTGAAGCTAACTCTTTTGATTCGTCTGCATTTGAGGCTATATCACTAATACCGCAAGTATCTGAAGTTAATTCATTTGTTTCGCATGGCTTTGAAGCTAGCTCGTACGTTTCGTCTGCATTTGAGGCTATATCACTTATATCGCAAGTATCTGAAGTTAATTCATTTGTTTCGCGTGGATTTGAAGCTAAACCTTCTACTTCGCATTGATTTGAACCTAAATCATGAGTATCGCATGGATTTTGAAGCTAACTCGTTTGATTCGTCTCCATTTGAAGCTATATCACTTATATCCCAAGTGTTTGAAACTAAGTCATTTGTTTCGCATGGATTTGAAGCTAAACCATCTACATCGCATTGATTTGAAGCTAAATTATGTGTTTCGCTTGGATTTGAAGCTAAACCTTCTACATCGCATTGATTTGAAGCTATATCATATGTTTCGCTTGGATTAGCAGTTAACTCTTTTGTTTCGTTTGCATTTAAAACTATATCACTTATATCGCAAGTATCTGAAGCTAAATCATTTGTGTCGCATGGATTTGAAGCTAATCCTTCTACATAGCATTGATTTGAAGCTTAATCATGTGTTTAGTATGAATTTGAAGCTAACTCGTTTGATTCGTCTCCATTTGAAGCTATATCACTTATATCCCAAGTGTTTGAAACTAAGTCATTTGTTTCGCATGGATTTGAAGCTAAACCATCTACATCGCATTGATTTGAAGCTAAATTATGTGTTTCGCTTGGATTTGAAGCTAAACCTTCTACATCGCATTGATTTGAAGCTATATCATATGTTTCGCTTGGATTAGCAGTTAACTCTTTTGTTTCGTTTGCATTTAAAACTATATCACTTATATCGCAAGTATCTGAAGCTAAATCATTTGTGTCGCATGGATTTGAAGCTAATCCTTCTACATAGCATTGATTTGAAGCTTAATCATGTGTTTAGTATGAATTTGAAGCTAACTCGTTTGATTCGTCTGCATTTGTGGCTATATCACTTATATCGCAAGTATCTTAAGTTAATTCATTTGTTTCGCATGGATTTAAAGCTAGCTCGTACGTTTCGCCTGCATTAGAAGCTATATCACTTATATCGTCGGAATCTGAAGCTAAATCATTTGTGTCGCTTGGATTTGAAGCTAAACCTTCTACAGCGCATTGATTTGAAGCTAAATCATATGTTTCGCTTGGATTTGAAGCTAACTCTTTTGTTTCCCCTGCACTTGAAGCTATATCATTTATATCGCAAGTATCTGATGCAAAATCATTTGTTTCGCATGGCTTTGAAACTAAACCTTCTACATCGCATTGATTTGAAGCTAAATCATGTGTTTCGCTTGGATTGGAA
The DNA here is from genome assembly GCF_051020955.1 of Megalopta genalis. NCBI lineage: Eukaryota > Metazoa > Arthropoda > Insecta > Hymenoptera > Halictidae > Megalopta > Megalopta genalis. Next base: position 85,634 of record NC_135015.1, on the reverse strand, counting down.
GCTAAACCTTCTACATCGCATTGATTTGAAGCTAATTCATATGTTTCGCTTGTATTTGAAGTTAACTCGTTTGTTTCGTCTGCATTTGAAGCTATATCACCTATATCGCCAGTATCTGAAGCTAAATCATTTCTTACCCATGGATTTGAATCTAAGACATCTAGTTCGCATTGATTTGAAGGTGTGTCATGAGTTTCGCATGGATAAGACGCTAACTCGTTTTTATCATCTGCATTTGAAGATATATCATTTATATCGCAAGTATTTGAAGCTAAATCATTTGTGTCGCATGGATTTGAAGCTAAACCTTCTACATCGCATTGATTTGAAGTTTAAGCATGTGTTTAGCATGGATTTGAAGTTAACTCGTTTGTTTCCCCTGCACTTGAAGCTATATGACTTATATCGCAAGTATCTGATGCTAAATCACTTGTTTCGCATGGCTTTGAAGCTAAACCTTCTACATCGCATTGATTTGCAGCTAAACCATTTGTTTCGCATGGATATGAAGCTAACTCGTTTGTTTCTCCTGCATTTGAAGCTAAATCACTTATATTGCAAGTATCTGAACCTAAATCATTTGTTTCGCATGGATTTGAAGCTGAGCCATCTACTTCGCTTTGATTTGATGCTAAATCATGTGTATCGCATGGATTTTGAAGCTAACTCGTTTGATTCGTCTGCATTTGAGGCTATTTCACTTATATCGCAAGTATCTGAAGTTAATTCATTTGTATCGCATGGATTTGCAGCTAGCTCGTACGTTTCGCCTGCATTTGAAGCTATATCACTTATATCGCCGGTATCTGAAGCTAAATCATTTGTGTCGCTTGGATTTGAATCTAAACCTTCTACATCGCATTGATTTGAAGCTAGATAAGTTGTTTCGCTTGGATTTGTGGCTAACTCGTTTGTTTCTCCTGCATTTGAATCTAGATCACTTATATCGCTAGTATCTGAACCTAAATCATTTGTTTCGCATCGATTTGAAGCTAAGCCTTCTACTTCGCATTGATTTGAAGTTAAATCTTGTGCATCGCATGGATTTGAAGCTAAACCTTCTACATCGCATTGATTTGAAGCTAAACCTTCTACATCGCATTGATTTGTAGCTATATCATTTATTTCGCTTGGAATTGAAGCTAAACCTTCTACATCGCATTGATTTGAAGCTAAATCATGTGTTTCGCATGGATTTGAAGCTAACTCGTTTGTTTCGCATGTAGTTGATGCTATATCACATATATCCCAAGTGTTTCAAGCAAAATCATTTGTTTCGCATGGATCTGAAGCTAAACCTTCTACATCGTGTTGATTTGAAGCTAAATCATGTGTATCGAATGGATTATGAGTCTAACTCGTTGGATTCGTGTGCAATTGAAGCTATATCTCTTATATCCCAAGTGTTAGAAGCTAAATCATTTGTTTCAGATGGATTTGAAGCTAATCCTTCTACATCGCATTGTTTTGAAGCCAAATCGTGTGTTTCACTTGGATTTGAAGCTAAACCTTCTACATCGCATTGATTCGAAGCTAAATCATTTGTGTCGCTTGGATTTGAAGCTAAGCCTTCTACTTCGCATTGATTTGAAGCTAAACCATGTGTTTCGCTTGGATTTGAAGCTAAACCTTCTACATCACATTGAATCGAAGCTAAATCATTTGTGTCGCTTGGATTTGAAGCTAAACCTTCTACATCGCATTGATTTGAAGCTAAACCTTCTACATCGCATTGATTTGTAGCTAAACCTTCTACATCGCATTGATTTGAAGCTAAATTATGTGTTTCGCATGGATTTGAAGCTAACTCGTTTGTTTCGCATGCATTTGATGCTATATCACCTATATCCCAAGTGTTTGAAGCAAAATCATTTGTTTCACATGGATTTGAAGCTAATCCTTCTACATCGCATTGATTTGAAGCCAAATCATGTGTTTCACTTGGATTTGAAGCTAAACCTTCTACATCGCATTGATTCGAAGCTAAATCATGTGTTTCGCATGGATTTGAAGCTAAACATTCTACATCATATTGATTTGAAGCTAAATCATGTGTATCGCATGGATTTTGAATCTAACTCGTTGGATTCGTCTGCATTTGAAGCTATATCTCTTATATACCAAGTGTTTGAAGCAAAATCATTTGTTTCTCATGGATTTGAAGCTAAACCTTCTACATCGAATTGATTTGAAGCTAAATCATGTGTATCGCATTGATTTGAAGCTAAATCATGTGTTTCGCATGGATGTTGAATCCAACTCGTTGGATTCGTCTGCATTTGAAACTATATCTATTATATCCCAAGTGTTTGAAGCTAAATCATTTGTTTCGCATGGAGTTGAAGCTATACCTTCTACATCGCATTGATTTGAATCCAAATCATGTGTTTCGCATGGATTTGGAGCTAACTCGTTTGTTTCGCATGCAGTTGATGCTATATCACATATATCCCAAGTGTTTGAACCAAAATCATTTGTTTCGCATCGATTTGAAGCTAAGCCTTCTACTTCGAATTGATTTAAAGCTAAATCTTGTGCATCGCATGGATTTGAAGCTAAACCTCCTACATCACATTGATTTGAAGCTAGATCATGTGATTCGCATGGACTTGAAGCTAACTCGTTTGTTTCGCATGCAGCTAAATCTAAATAACGTATATCACAAGTATTTGTAGCTAAACCATTTGTTTCGCATGGATTTGAATCTAAGGCGTGTACTTCGAATTGATTTGAAGCTAAATCTTGTGCATCACATGGATTTTAAGCTAAACCTTCTACATCGCATTGATTTGAAGCTAAACCATTTGTTTCGCATGGATTTGGAGCTAACTCGTTTGTTTCTCCTGCTTTTGAAGCGAGATCACTTATATCGCAAGTATCTGAAACTAAATCATTTGTTACGCATGGATTTTAAGTTAAGCCTTCTACTTCGCATTGATTTGAAGCTAAGTCATGTGTTCCGCATGGACTTGAAGTTAACTCGATCGTTTCGCCTGCATTTGATGCTATATCACTTATATCGCAAGTATCTGAACCTAAATCATTTGTATCGCATGGATTAGAAGCTAAACCTCTACATCGCTTTGATTTGGAGCTAAATCATGTGTTTCGCTTTGATTTGAATCTAGCTCGTTTGTTTCGTCTGCATTTGAAGCTATATCAATTATATCGCATGTATCTGAAGCTATATCATTTGTTTCACATTGATATCAAGCTATGGCTTCCATTTCGCATTGATTTGAAGCTAAGCCTTCTACTTCGCATTGATTTGTAGCTAAATCTTGTGCATCGCATGGATTTGAAGATATACCTCCTACATCGCATTGATTTGAAGCTAAATCATGTGTTTCGCATGGACTTGAAGCTAACTCGTTTGTTTCGCATGCAGCAAAATCTAAATAACGTATATCACAAGTATTTGTAGCTAAACCATTTGTTTCGCATGGATTTGAATCTAAGTCGTGTACTTCGAATTGATTTGAAACTAAATCTTGTGTTTCGCATGGATTTGAAGCTAAACCTTCTACATCGCACTGATTTGAAGCTAAATCATGTGTTTCGCTTGGATTTGAAGCTAAACCTTCTACATCGCATTGATTCAAAGCTAAATCAATTGTTTCGCATGGATTTTGAGCTAACTCGTTTGTTTGTCCTGCTTTTGAAGCGAGATCACTCATATCGCAAGTATCTAAACCTAAATCATTTGTTTCGCATCGATTTGAAGCTAAGCCTTCTACATCGCCTTGATTTGAAGCCAAATCATGTGTTTCGCTTGGATTTGAAGCTAAATCATGTGTTTCGCTTGGATTTGAAGCTAACTCGTTGTGTTTCGTCTGCATTTGAAGCTATGTCATTTATATCGTAAGTATTTGAAGCTAAATCATTTGTGTCGCTTGGATTTGAAGCTAAGCCTTCTACTTCGCATTGATTTGAAGCTAAATCTTGTACATCGCATGGATTTGAAGCTAAACATTCTACATCGCATTGATTTGAAGCCAAATCATATGTTTCGCTTGGATTTGAAGCTAACTCGTTTGTCTCTCCTGCATTTGAAGCTAGATCACTTATATCGCAAGTATCTGAAACTAAATCATTTGTTTCGCATCGATTTGAAGCTAAGCCTTCTACTTCGCATTGATTTGAATGGATTTGAATGGATTTGAATCTAAGTCGTGTACTTCGAATTGATTTGAAACTAAAGCTTTTGTTTCGCATGGATTTGAGGCTAAACCTTCTACATCGCATTGATTTGAAGCTAAATCATGTGTTTCGCTTGGATTTGAAGCTATACCTTCTACATCACATTGAATCGAAGCTAAATCATTTGTGTCGCTTAGATTTGAAGCTAAACCTTCTACATCGCATTGATTTGAAGCTAAACCTTCTACATCGCATTGATTTGTAGCTAAATCATGTGTTTCGCTTGGAATTGAAGCTAAACCTTCTACCTCGCATTGTTTTGAAGCTAAATTATGTGTTTCGCATGGATTTGAAGCGAACTCGTTTGTTTCGCATGCATTTGATGCTATATCACCTATATCCCAAGTGTTTGAAGCAAAATCATTTGTTTCACATGGATTTGAAGCTAATCCTTCTACATCGCATTGATTTGAAGCCAAATCATGTGTTTCACTTGGATTTGAAGCTAAACCTTCTACATCGCATTGATTCGAAGCTAAATCATGTGTTTCGCATGGATTTGAAGCTAAACATTCTACATCGCATTGATTTGAAGCCAAATCATGTGTTTCGCTTGGATTTGAAGCTAACTCGTTGTGTTTCGTCTGCATTTGAAGCTATGTCATTTATATCGTAAGTATTTGAAGCTAAATCATTTGTGTCGCTTGGATTTGAAGCTAAGCCTTCTACTTCGCATTGATTTGAAGCTAAATCTTGTGCATCGCATGGATATGAAGCTAAACATTCTACATCGCATTGATTTGAAGCTAAATCATGTGTTTCGCATGGATTTGAAGTTAATCCTTCTACATCGCATTGATTTGAAGCCAAATCATGTGTTTCACTTGGATTTGAAGCTAAACCATCTTCATCGCATTGATTCGAAGCTAAATCATGTGTTTCGCATGGATTTGAAGCTAAACATTCTACATCGCATTGATTTGAAGCCAAATCATGTGTTTCGCTTGGATTTGAAGCTAAATCATGTGTTTCGCTTAGATTAGAAGCTAACTCGTTTGTTACGCGCGCAGTTCAAGCTATATCACCTATATCCCAAGTGATTGAAGCTCAATAATTTGTTTCGCATGGATTTGGAGCTAACTCGTTTGTTTCTCCTGCTTTTGAAGCGAGATCACTTATAACGCAAGTATCTGACTTTAAATCATTTGTTACGCTTGGATTTGAAGTAAAGCCTTCTACTTCGCATTGATTTGAAGCTAAGTCATGTGTTCCGCATGGACTTGAAGCTAACTCGATCGTTTCGCCTGCATTTGATGCTATATCACTTATATCGCAAGTATCTGAACCTAAATCATTTGTAACGCATGGATTAGAAGCTAAACCTCTACATCACATTGATTGGGAGCTAAATCATGTGTTTCGCTTTGATTTGAATCTAACTCGTTTGTTTCGTCTGCATTTGAAGCTAGATCACTTATATCGCAAGTATCTGAAACTAAATCATTTGTTTCGCATCGATTTGAAGCTAAGCCTTCTACTTCGCATTGATTTGAAGCTAAATCTTGTGCATCGCATGGATTTGAAGATAAACCTCATACATCGCATTGATTTGAAGCTAAATCATGTGTTTCGCATGGACTTGAAGCTAACTCGTTTGTTTCGCATGCAGCAAAATCTAAATAACGTATATCACAAGTATTTGTAGCTAAACCATTTGTTTCGCATGGATTTGAATCTAAGTCGTGTACTTCGAATTGATTTGAAACTAAATCTTGTGTTTCGCATGGATTTGAAGCTAAACCTTCTGCATCACATTGATTTGAAGCTAAATCTTGTGTCTCGCATGGATTTGAAGCTAAACCTTCTACATCGCATTGATTTGAAGCTAAATCATGTGTTTCCCTTGGATTTGAAGCTAAACCTTCTACATCGCATTGATTCGATGCTAAATCATTGGTGTCGCTTGGATTTGAAGCTAAACCTTCTACATCGCCTTGATTTGAAGCTAAACCTTCTACATCGCATTGATTTGTAGCTAAATAATGTGTTTCGCTTGGAATTGAAGCTAAACCTTCTACATCGCATTGATCTGAAGCTAAATCATGTGTTTCGCATGGATTTGAAGCTAACTCGTTTGTTTCGCATGTAGTTGATGCTATATCACATATATCCCAAGTGTTTCTAGCAAAATCATTTGTTTCGCATGGATCTGAAGCTAAACCTTCTACATCGTGTTGATTTGAAGCTAAATCATGTGTATCGCATGGATTTTGAGTCTAACTCGTTGGATTCGTGTGCATTTGAAGCTATATCTCTTATATCCCAAGTGTTTGAAGCTAAATCATGTGTTTCGCATGGATTTGAAGCTAAACATTCTACATCGCATTGAGTTGATGCTAAATCATGCGATTCGCTTGATTTGAAGTTACCTCGTTTGTTTCCTCTGCATTTGAAGCTATATCTCTTATATCTCAAGTATCTGTAGCTAAACCATTTGTGTCGCTTGGATTTGAAGCTAAACCTTCTACATCGTATTGATTTGAAGCTAAACCTTCTACATCGCATTGATTTGTAGCTAGATTATGTGTTTCGCTTGGATTTGAATCTAAACCTTCTACATCGCATTGATTTGACGCTAGATAAGTTATTTCGCTTGGATTTGTAGCTAACTCGCTGTTTCGCGCGCAGTTCAAGCTATATCACCTATATGCCAAGTGTTTGAACCTCAATCATTTGTTTCGCATGGATTTGGAGCTAACTCGTTTTGTTTCTCCTGCATTTGATGCTAGATCACTTTTATCGCAAGTATCTGAACCTAAATCATTTGTTTCGCATCGATTTGAAGCTAAGCCTTCTACTTCGCATTGATTTGAAGCTAAATCTTTTGCATCGCATGGATTTGAAGCTAAACATACTACACCGCATTGATTTGAAGCTAAATCATTTGTGTCGCTTGGATTTGAAGCTAAGCCTTCTACTTCGCATTGATTTGAAGCTAAATCTTGTGCATCGCATGGATTTGAAGCTAAACATTCTACATCGCATTGATTTGAAGCTAAATCATATGTTTCGCTTGGATTTGAAGCTAACTCGTTTGTTTCGCATGCAGTTGTAGCTAAATAATGTATATCACAAGTATTTGTATCTAAACCATTTGTTTCGCATGGATCTGTAGCTAACTCGTTTGTTTCGCTTGGATTTGAAGTTAAAGCTTCTACATCGCATTGATTTGAAGCTAGATCATGTGTTTCAATTGGATTTGAAGCTAAACCTTCTACATCGCTTTGATTTGAAGCTGAATCATGCGTTTCGCTTGGATTTGAAGCTAAACCTTCTACATCCAATTGATTTGAAGCTAGATCATGTGCTTCGCTTGGATTTGAAGCTAAATCATGTGTTTCGCATGGACTTGAAGCTAACTCGTTTGTTTCGCATGCAGCAAAATCTAAATAACGTATATCACAAGTATTTGTAGCTAAACCATTTGTTTCGCATGGATTTGAATCTAAGTCGTGTACTTCGAATTGATTTGAAACTAAATCTTGTGTTTCGCATGGATTTGAAGCTAAACCTTCTACATCGCATTGTTTTGAAGCCAAATCATGTGTTTCACTTGGATTTGAAGCTAAACCTTAAACATCGCATTGATTCGAAGCTAAATCATGTGTTTCGCATGGATTTGAAGCTAAACATTCTACATCGCATTAAGTTGATGCTAAATCATGTGATTCGCTTGATTTGAAGTTACCTCGTTTGTTTCCTCTGCATTTGAAGCTATATCTCTTATATCACAAGTATCTGTAGCTAAACCATTTGTGTCGCAAGGATCTGAAGCTAAACCTTCTACATCGCATTGATTTGTAGCTAGATTATGTGTTTCGCTTAGATTTGAATCTAAACCTTCTACATCGCATTGATTTGACGCTAGATAAGTTATTTCGCTTGGATTTGTAGCTAACTCGCTGTTTCGCGCGCAGTTCAAGCTATATCACCTATATGCCAAGTGTTTGAACCTCAATCATTTGTTTCGCATGGATTTGGAGCTAACTCGTTTTGTTTCCCCTGCATTTGATGCTAGATCACTTTTATCGCAAGTATCTGAACCTAAATCATTTGTTTCGCATCGATTTGAAGCTAAGCCTTCTACTTCGCATTGATTTGAAGCTAAATCTTTTGCATCGCATGGATTTGAAGCTAAACATACTACACCGCATTGATTTGAAGCCAAATCATATGTTTCGCTTGGATTTGAAGCTAACTCGTTTGTTTCGCCTGCATTTGATGCTATATCACTTATATCGCAAGTATCTGAACCTAAATCATTTGTATCGCAAGGATTAGAAGCTAAACCTTCTACATCGCATTGATTTGAGGCTAAATCATTTGTTTCGCATGGATTTGGAGCTAACTCGTTCGTTTCTCCTGCTTTTGAAGCGAGATCACTTATATCGCAACTATCTGAACCTAAATCATTTGTTACGCTTGGATTTGAAGTAAAGCCTTCTACTTCGCATTGATTTGAAGCTAAATCATGTGTTTCGCATGGATTTGAAGCTAACTCGTTTGTTTCGCATGCAGTTGTAGCTAAATAATGTATATCACAAGTATTTGTATCTAAACCATTTGTTTCGCATGGATCTGTAGCTAACTCGTTTGTTTCGCTTGGATTTGAAGTTAAACCTTCTACATCGCATTGATTTGAAGCTAGATCATGTGTTTCAATTGGATTTGAAGCTAAACCTTCTACATCGCTTTGATTTGAAGCTGAATCATGCGTTTCGCTTGGATTTGAAGCTAAACCTTCTACATCCAATTGATTTGAAGCTAGATCAAGTGCTTCGCTTGGATTTGAAGCTAAATCATGTGTTTCGCATGGACTTGAAGCTAACTCGTTTGTTTCGCATGCAGCAAAATCTAAATAACGTATATCACAAGTATTTGTAGCTAAACCATTTGTTTCGCATGGATTTGAATCTAAGTCGTGTACTTCGAATTGATTTGAAACTAAATCTTGTGTTTCGCATGGATTTGAAGCTAAACCTTCTACATCGCATTGATTTGAAGCTAAATCATGTGTTTCGCTTGGATTTGAAGCTAAACCTTCTACATCGCATTGATTCGAAGCTAAATCATTTGTGTCGCTTGGATTTGAAGCTAAACCTTCTACATCGCATTGATTTGAAGCTAAACCTTCTACATCGCATTTGTTTGCAGCTAAATCATATGTTTCGCTTGGAATTGAAGCTAAACCTTCTACATCGCATTGATTTGAAGATAAATCATGTGTTTCGCATGGATTTGAAGCTAACTCGTTTGTTTCGCATGCAGTTGATGCTATATCACATATATCCCAAGTGTTTGAAGCAAAATCATTTGTTTCACATGGATTTGAAGCTAATCCTTCTACATCGCATTGATTTGAAGCCAAATCATGTGTTTCACTTGGATTTGTAGCTAAACCTTCTACATCGCATTGATTCGAAGCTAAATCATGTGTTTCGCATGGATTTGAAGCTAAACATTCTACATCGCATTGATTTGAAGCCAAATCATGTGTTTCGCTTGTATTTGAAGCTAAATAATTTGTGTCGCTTGGATTTGAAGCTAACTCGTTTGTTTCGCATGCAGCGAAATCTAAATAACATATATCACAAGTATTTGTAGCTAAACCATTTGTTTCGCATGGATTTGAACTTAATCCTTCTACATCGCATTGATTTGAAGCCAAATCATGTGTTTCACTTGGATTTGAAGCTAAACCTTCTACATCGCATTGATTCGAAGCTAAATCATGTGTTTCGCATGGATTTGAAGCTAAACATTCTACATCGCATTGATTTGAAGCCAAATCATGTGTTTCGCTTGGATTTGAAGCTAACTCGTTGTGTTTCGTCAGCATTTGAAGCTATGTCATTTATATCGTAAGTATTTGAAGCTAAATCATTTGTGTCGCTTGGATTTGAAGCTAAGCCTTCTACTTCGCATTGATTTGAAGCTAAATCTTGTGCATCGCATGGATTTGAAGCTAAACATTCTACATCGCATTGATTTGAAGCCAAATCATATGTTTCGCTTGGATTTGAAGCTAACTCGTTTGTTTCGTCTGCATTTGAAGCTATGTCATTTATATCGTAAGTAGTTGAAGCTAAATCATTTGTGTCGCTTGGATTTGAAGCTAAGCCTTCTACTTCGCATTGATTTGAAGCTAAATCTTGTGCATCGCATGGATTTGAAGCTAAACATTCTACATCGCATTGATTTGAAGCCAAATCATATGTTTCGCTTGGATTTGAAGCTAACTCGTTTGTTTCGTCTGCATTTGAAGCTATGTCATTTATATCGTAAGTATTTGAAGCTAAATCATTTGTGTCGCTTGGATTTGAAGCTAAGCCTTCTACTTCGCATTGATTTGAAGCTAAATCTTGTGCATCGCATGGATTTGAAGCTAAACCTCCTACATCGCATTGATTTGAAGCTAAATCATGTGTTTCGCATGGACTTGAAGCTAACTCGTTTGTTTTGCATGCAGCTAAATCTAAATAACATATATCACAAGTATTTGTAGCTAAACCATTTGTTTCGCATGGATTTGAAGTTAATCCTTCTACATCGCATTGATTTGAAGCCAAATCATGTGTTTCGCATGGATTTGAAGCTAAACATTCCACATCGCATTGATTTGAAGCCAAATCATGTGTTTCGCTTGGATTTGAAGCTAAATCATGTGTTTCGCTTGGATTAGAAGCTAACTCGTCTGTTACGCGCGCAGTTCAAGCTATATCACCTATATCCCAAGTGTTTGAAGCTCAATCATTTGTTTCGCATAGATTTGGATCTAACTCGTTTGTCTCTCCTGCATTTGAAGCTAGATCACTTATATCGCAAGTATCTGAAACTAAATCATTTGTTTCGCATCGATTTGAAGCTAAGCCTTCTACTTCGCATTGATTTGAAGCTAAATCTTGTGCATCGCATGGATTTGAAGATAAACCTCCTACATCGCATTGATTTGAGGCTAAATTATTTGTTTCGCATGGATTTGAAGCGAAACATTCTACATCGCATTGATTTGAAGCTAAATCATGTGATTCGCATGGACTTGAAGCTAACTCGTTTGTTTCGCAAGCAGCTAAATCTAAATAACGTATATCACTAGTATTTGTAGCTAAACCATTTGTTTCGCATGGCTTTGAATCTAAGCCGTGTACTTCGAATTGATTTGAAGCTAAATCTTGGGTTTCGCATGGATTTGAAGCTAAACCTTCTACATCGCATTGATTTGAAGCTAAACCTTCTACATCGCATTGATTTGTAGCTAAATCATGTGTTTCGCTTGGATTTGAAGCTAATCATTCTACATCGCATTGATTTGAAGCTAAATCATGTGTTTCGATCGGATTTCAAGCTAAACCTCCTACATCGCACTGATTTGAAGCTAAATCTAGTGTTTCGCTTGAATTTGAAGCTAACTCGTCTGATTCGCTTGCATGAAAAAGCCATATCATTTATATCGCATGGATTTGAAGCTAAACATTCTACATCGCTTTGATTTGAAGCCAAATCATGTGTTCCTCTTGGATTTGAATCTAATCCCACTACATCGCATTGATTTGAAGCTAAATCATGTGTTTCGCATGTATTTCAAGCTAAACCTTCTTCATCGCTCTGATTTGAAGCTAAATCTAGTGTTTCGCTTGAATTTGAAGCTAACTCGTTTGTTTCGCCTGCATTTGAAGCTATTTATCTGAAGCTAAATCATTTGTGTCGCATGAATATGAAGCTAAACCTTCTACGTAACATTGATTTGAAGCTTAATCATGTGTTTTGCATGGATTAGAATCTAACTCGATCGTTCCGCCTGCATTTGAAGATATATCATTTATATCGCAAGTATTAGAAGCAAAATCATTTGTGTTGCATGGATTTGAAGCTAAAACTTCTACATCACATTGATTTGAAGCTAAATCATGTGTTTCGCATGGATTTGAAGCTAATCCTTCTACATCGCATTGATTTGAAGCATAATCATTTTTTTTTGCAGGGATTTGAAGCTAACTCGTTTGTTTCCCCTGCATTTGAAGCTGTATCACTTATATCGCAAGTATCTGATGCTATATCGTTTGCTTCGCATGGATTTGATGCTAAACATTCTACATCGCATTGATTTGAGGCTAAGTCGTGAGTTTTGCATGGATTAGAAGCTAACTCGTTTGTTTCGCCTGCATTTGAATCTAATCCTACTACATCGCATTGATTTGAAGCTAAATCATGTGTTTCGCATGGATTTCAAGCTAAACCTTCTACATCGCTCTGATTTAAAGCTAAATATAATGTTTCGCTTGAATTTGAAGCTAACTCGTTTGTTTCGTCTGCATTTGAAGCTATTTATCTGAAATTAAATCATTTGTGTCGCATGGATATGAAGCTAAACCTTCTACGTAACATTGATTTGAAGCTTAATCGTGTGTTTTGCATGGATTAGAAGCTAACTCGATCGTTCCGCCTGCATTTGAAGCTATATCATTTATATCGCAAGTATTTGAAGCAAAATCACTTGTGTCGCATGGATATGAAGCTAAAACTTCTACATCGCATTGATTTGAAGCTAAATCATGTGTTTCGCTTGGATTTGAAGCTAATCTTTCTACATCGCATTGATTTGAAGCTAAATCATGTGTTCCGCTTGGATTTGAAGCTAAATCATGTGTTTCGCATTGATTTGAAGCTAAATCTTGTGCATCGCATGGATTTGAAGCTAAACCTCCTACATCGCATTGATTTGAAGCTAAATCATGTGATTCGCATGAATTTGAAGATAAACCATGTGTTTCGCATGGGTTTTGAAGCTAAGCCTCCTACTTCGCACTGATTTGAAGCAAAATCATATGTTTCGCATGGATTTGAAGCTAAACAATTTGGTTCACATGGTTTTGAAGCTAAGCCTTCTACTTCGCATTGATTTGAAGCTAGATCATGTGTTTCGCTTGGATTTGAGGCTAGCTCGATTGTTTCGCATGCAGTTGAAGCTAAATCATGTATATCACAAGTATTTGAAGCTAAACCATTTGTTTCGCATGGATTGGAAGCTAAGCCTTCTACTCTGAACTGATTTGAAGTCAAATCATGTGTTTCTCTTGGTTTGGAAGCTAAACCTTCTACATCGCTTTGATTTGCAGCTAAACCATTTGTTCCGCATGGATTTGAAGCTAAGCCTTCTACTTCGCATTGATTGGAAGCTAAATCATGTGTATCGCTTGGATTTGAAGCTAACTCGTTTGTTTCGCATGCAGTTGAAACTAAATCATGTATATCACAAGTATTTGAAGCTGAACCAATTGATTCGCATGGATTTGAAGCTAAGCCATCCACTTCACACTGATTTGAATCTAAATTATGTGTTTCGCTTGGATTGGAAGCTAAGCCTTATACTTGGCATTAATTTGAAGCTAAATCATGTGATTCGCTTGGATTTGAGGTTAGCTCGTTTGTTCCGCACGCAGTTGAAGCTAAATCTTGTATACCACAAATGTTTGTAGCTAAACTATTTGTTTCGCATGGATTTGAAGCTAAATCTTCTACTTCGCACTGATTTGAACCTAAATCATGTGTTTCTCTTGGATTGGAAGCTATCACGTTTGATTCGCATGCAGTTGGAGTTAAATCATGTATATCGCAAGTATATGAAGCTAAACCATTTGTTTCGGATGAATTTGTGGCTAAATCATCTGTTTCGCATGGAGTTGAAGCTAAACCTTCTACATCGCATTGATTTGAAGCAAAATTATGTGTTTCGCTTGGATTTTAAGAAATCTGGTTTGTTTCTCCTGCATTTGAAGCTATATCACTAACTCGTTTGTTTCGCTTGCATTTGAAGCTATTTCATTTATATCGCTAGTATTTGAAGCTAAATCATTTGTGCCGCATGGATTTGAATCTAAGACTTCTACTTCGCATTGATTTGAAGCTAAATCATGTGTATCGCTTGGATTTGAAGCTACCTCGTTTGTTTCCCATGCAGTTGAAGCTAAAACATGTATATCACAAGTATTTGAAGCTAAACCATTAGTTAAGCATGGATTTGTCGCTAAGCCTTCTACTTCGCATTGATTTGAAGCTACATCATGTGCATCGCTTGGATTTGAAGCTAACTCGTTTGTTCCGCAAGAAGTTGAAGCTATTTCATTTATAAGGCAAATATTTGAAGCATAATCATTCGTTTCGCGTGGATTTGAAGCTAAACCTTCTACATCGCATTGATTTGCAACTAAATCATGTGTTTCGCATGGATTTGAAGCTATCTCGTACGTTTCGCCTGCATTTGAAGCTATATCACTTATATCGCAGGTATCTGAAGCTAAATCATTTGTTTCGCTTGGATTTGACGCTAAGACATCTAGTTCGCATTGATTTGAAGCTAAATCATGACTTTCGCATGGATTAGAAGCTAACTCGTTTGTTTCGTCTGCATTTGAGGCTATATCACTTATATAGCAAGCATCTGAAGCTAATTCATTTGTATCGCATGGATTAGAAGCTAACTCTTCTGTTTCGTATGCAATTGAGACTATATCACTTATATAGCAAGCATCTGAAGCTAATTCATTTGTATCGCATGAATTCGAAGCTAAGCCTTCTACATCGCATTGATTAGCAGCTAAATCATGTGTTTCGCATTGATTTGATGTTAACTCTTTTGTGTCGTCTGCATTTGAGGCTATATCACTTATATCGCAAGTATCTGAAGATAAATTATTTGTGTCGCATGGATTTGAAGCTAACCCTTCTACATAGCATTGATTTGAAGCTAAATCATTTGTTTCGCATGGATTTGAAGCTAAGCCTTCTACACCGCATTGATTTGCAGTTAAATCTTGTGTTGCGCATGGATTTGATGTTAACTTTTTGTTTCGTCTGCATTTGAAGCAATATCACTTATATCGCAAGAATTTGAAGTTAAATCATTTGCTTCACATGGATTTGAAACGTAAACTTCTACGTCGCGTTGATTTGCTGCTAAATCATGTGTTTCGCATTGATTTGATGTTAACTCTTTTGTGTCGTCTGCATTTGAGGCTATATCACTTATATCGCAAGTATCTGAAGATAAATTATTTGTGTCGCATGGATTTGAAGCTAACCCTTCTACATAGCATTGATTTGAAGCTAAATCATTTGTTTTGCATGGATTTGAAGCTAAGCCTTCTACACCGCATCGATTTGAAGCTAAATCTTGTTTATCGCATGGATTTGAAGCTAAACCTTCTACATCGCATTGATTTGCAGCTAAATCATGTGTTTCGCATGGATTAGAAGCTAACTCGTTTGTTTCGTCTGCATTTGAGGCTATATCCCTTACATTGCAAGCATCTGAAGCTAATTCATTTGTATCGCTTGGATTTGAAGCTAAACCTTCTACATCCAATTGATTTGAAGCTAGATCATGTGCTTCGCTTGGATTTGAAGCTAACTCGTTTGTTTCGAATGCTGTTCCAGCTATATCATCTATATTCTAAGTGTTTGAATCTCAATCATTTGTTTCGCATGGATTTGAAGCTAAACCTTCTACATCGCATTGACTTGCATTTAAATCATGTGTTTCGCATGGATTTGAAGCTAAACCTTCTACATCGCATTGATTTGAAGCTACATCATGTGTTTCGCTTGGATTTGAAGCTAACTCGATTGTTTCATCTGCATGTGAAACTATATCACTTATATCGCAAGTATCTGAAGCCAAATCATTTGTTTCGCATGGATTTGAAGCTAAGCCTTCTACGTCGCATTGATTTGAAGCTAAATAATGTGTTTCGCTTTTATTTGAAGCTAAACCTTCTACATCGCATTGATTTAAAGCTAAGTCGTGAGTTTTGCATGGATTAGAAGCTAACACGTTTGTTTCGCCTGCATTTGAAGCTGTATCACTTATACCGCAAGTATCTGATGCTATATCATTTGATTCTAATGGATTTGAAGGAAAACCTTCTACATCGCATTGATTTGAAGATAAATCATGTGGTCCGCTTGGATTTGAAGCTAAACATACTACATCGCATTGATTTGAAGCCAAATCATGTGTTTCTCATGGATTTGGAGCTAACTCGTTTGTTTCTCCTATATTTGAAGCTTGATCACTTATATCGCAAGTATCTGAACCTAAATCATTTGTTTCGCACGGATTTGAAGCTAAGCCTTCTACTTCGCATTGATTTGAAGCTAAATCATGTGTATCGCATGGATTTTGAAGGTATCTCGTTGATTCGTCTGCATTTGAAGCTATATCATTAAATCGCAAGTATCTGAAGCTAAATCATGTATTTCGCATGGATTTGAAGCTAAACCTTCTACATCGCATGGATTTGAAGCTAAACCTTCTACATCGCATTGATTTGAAGCTAAATCGTGTGTTTCGCTTGGATTTGAAGCTGACTCGTTTGTATCGTCCGCATTTGAATCTATTTCACTTATAAAAGCAAGTGTCTGATGCAAAATCATATGTTTCCCATCGATTTGAAGCTAAACCTTCTACATGCCATTGATTTGCATCTATATCAATTGTTTCGCATAGATTTGAAGCTAAACATTCTACATCGCATTGATTTGTAGACAAATCATGTGTTTCGCATGGATTTGAAGCTAAATCATGTGTTTGGCATGGATTTGAAGCGAACTCGTTTGATTCGCATGCAGTTGATGCTATATCACCTATATCCCAACTGTTTGAAGCACCAATCACTTGTTCGCATGGATTTGAAGCTGAACCTTCCACTTTGCATGGAATTTAAGCTAAATCATGTGTATCGCATGGATTTTGAATCTAACTCTTTGGACTCGTCTGCATTTGAAGCTATATCTCTTATATCCCAATTGTTTGATGCTAAATCATTTGTTTCGCATGGATTTGAAGCTAAACCTTCTACATCGCATTGATTTGAAGCTAAATCATGTGTTTCGAGATGG
Source organism: Megalopta genalis (assembly GCF_051020955.1). Classification (NCBI taxonomy): domain Eukaryota; kingdom Metazoa; phylum Arthropoda; class Insecta; order Hymenoptera; family Halictidae; genus Megalopta; species Megalopta genalis. The sequence goes on along the minus strand of NC_135015.1, from coordinate 68,537 downwards.
ATTTGAAGCCAAATCGTTTGTTTCGCATGCAGTTGATGCTATATCAATTATATCGCAAGTATCTGAAGCTAAATCATGTATTTCGCTTGGATTTGAAGCTAAACCTTCTACATCGCATTGATTTGAAGCTAAATCATGTGTTTCGCTTGGATTTGAAACTAACTCGTTTGTTTCGTCTGCATTTGCAGCTATTTCACTTATATCGCAAGTATCTGAAGCTAAATCATTTGTGTCGCTTGGATTTGAAGCTAACTCGTTTGTTGCGCATGCAGTTGAATCTAAATAACGTATATCACAAGTATTTGTAGCTAAACCATTTGTCTCGCATGGATTTGACTCTAAGCCGTGTACTTCGCATTGATTTGAAGCTAAATCATGTGTTTCGCTTGGATTTGAAGCTAACTCGTTGTTTCTCCTGCATTTGAAGCTATATCATTTATATCGCAAGTATTTGCTGCGAAATCATGTGTTTCGCATGGATTGGAAGCTAACTCGTTTGTTGCTCATGCAGTTGAATCTAAATAACGTATATCACAAGTATCTGTAGCTAAACCATTTGGTTTCCCATGGATTTGAATCTAAGCCGCGTACTTCGAATTGATTTGAAGCTAAATCATGTGTTCCGAATGTATTTGAAGCTAACTCGATTGCTTCTCTTGCAGTTGAAGCTAAATCATGTATATCACAATTAATGGAAGCTAAACCAATTGTTTCTCATGGCTTTAAGGCTAAACCATCTACATCGAATTCATTAGAAGCTAAATCCTATCTTTCGCATTGATTTGAAGCTAATTCGTTTGTTTCGCACGCAGTTGAAGCTAAATCGTGTATATCACAAGTATTTGAAGCTAAACCATTTGTTTCGGATTGATTTGAAGCTGAGCCTTCTACTTCGCATTGATTTGAAGCTCAATCATGTGTTTCGCATGGATTTGAAGCTAACTCGTTTGTTTCGCCTGCATTTGAAGCTATTTCATTTATACCGCAGGTATTTGAAGCTAAATCATTCGATTCGCATGGATTGGAAGATAAACCTTCTACTTCGCACTGATTTGAAGTTAAATCATGTGTTTCTCTTTGAAGCTAAAGCTTATGTATCGCTTGGGATTTTGAATGCTAACTCGTTTGTTTCGTCTGCATTTGAAGCTATATCACTAATGTCGAGAGTATTTGAAGCTAAATCATTTGTTCCGCATGGATTTGAAGCTAAACCTTCTACATCGCATTGATTTGACTCTAAATCATGTGTTTCGCTTGGATTTGAAGCTAAACCTTCCACATCGCATTGATTTGAAGCTAAATCATGTGTTTCGCATGAATTTTAAGCTATATCATGTGTTTGGCATGGAATTGAAGCTAACTGGTTTGTTTCGCCTGCATTTGAAGCTATATCACTTGTATCGCAAGTATTTGAAGAAAAATCATTTGTTTCGCAAGGATTTGAAGCTAAACCTTCTACATCGCATTGATTTGAAGCTAAATCATGTGTTTTGCATGGATTTGATGTTAACTCTTTTGATTCGTCTGCATTTGAAGCTATACCACTTATATCCCAAGTGTTTGAAGCTAAATCATTTATTTCGCATGGATTTGAAGCTAATCCTTTTACATCGCATTGATTTGCAGCTAAATCATGTGTTTCGCATGGATTTGAAGCTAAACCTTCTACATCGCATTGATTTGAAGCTAAATCATGTGTTTCGCTTGGATTTGAAGCGAAACCTTCTACATCGCATTGATTTGAACCTAAATCATGTGTTTCGCATGGATTTGAAGTTATCTCTTTTGTTTCCTCTGCATTTGAAGCTATATTACTTATATCGCAAGTATCTGAAGCAAAAATCATTTGTGTTGGCATGGATTTGAAGCTAAACCATGTATGTAGCATTGATTTGAAGCAAAATTATTTGTTTCGCTTGGATTTGAAGCTAAGACATCTAGTTCGCTTTGATTTGCAGCTAAATCATGTGTTTCGCATGGATTTGAAGCTTACTCATTTGTTTCGCATGCATTTGAAGCTATATCATTTATATCGCAAGTATTTGAAGCTAAATCATTTGTGTCGCGTGGATTTGAAGCTAAACCTTCTACATCTCATTTATTTGAAGCCAAATCTTGTACATCGCTTGGATTTGAAGCTAAGCCTTCTACATCGCATTGATTTGAAGCTAAATCATATGTTTTGCTTGGATTTGAAGTCAACGCTTTTGTTTCGTCTGCATTTGTGGCTATATCACTTATATCTCAAGTATCTGAAGTTAATTCATTTTTTCGCATGGTTTTGAAGCTAAGCCTTCTACATCGCATTGATTTGCAGCTAAATCATGTGTTTCGCATGGATTAGAAGCTAACTCGTTTGTTTCGCATGCAATTGATGCTAAATCATGTATAACACAAGTATCTGAAGCCAAACCATTTGTTTCACATGAATTTGCATCTAAACCATGTGTTTCGCATGAATTTGAACCTAAATCTTGTCTTCCATATGCATTTGAAGCTAAATCATATGTTCCGCATGCATTTGAAGCTTAATCATGTATTTTGCATAGATTTGAAGCTAACTCGTATGTTTCGCCAGCATTTGAAGATATATCACTTAGATCGCAGGTATCTGAAGCTAAATCATATCTTTCGCATGTATTTGATGCTAAACGTTCTACATCGCATTGATTTGAAGATAAATCATGAGTTTCGCATGGATTAGAAGCTAACTCGTTTGTTTCGTCTGCATTTGAGGCTATTTCAAGTATATCGCAAGTATCTGATGCTAATTCATTTGTTTCGCATGGATTTGCAGCTAAGCCATCTACATCGCATTGATTTGAAGCTAAACCTTCTACATCGCATTGATTTGAAGCTAAATCATGTGTTTCGCATGGATTTGAAGCTAAACCTTCTACATCGCATTGATTTGAAGCTAAACCTTCTACATCGCATTGATTTTGAAGCTAAATCATGTGTTTCGCTTGGATTTGATGCGAAACCTTCTACATCGCATTGATTTGAACCTAAATCATGTGTTTCGCTTGGATTTGAAGCTAAACATTCTACATCGCATTGATTTGCAGCTAAATCATGTGTTTCGCATGGATTTGAAGCTAAACCTTGTACATCGTATTGATTTGCAGCTAAATCACGTGTTCCGCATTGATGTGAAGCTAACTCGAGCGTTTCGCCTGCATTAGATGCTATATCACTTATATCGCCAGTATCTGAAGCTAAATCATTAGTTTCGCATGGATTTGAAGCTAAGACATCTAGTTCGCATTGATTTGAAACTAAGCCGTGAGTTTCGCATTGATTAGAAGCTAACTCGTTGTTTCTCCTGCATTTGAAGCTATATCACTTATATCGCAAGTATCTGATCCTAAATCATTTGTTTCGCATGCATTAGAAGCTATACCTTCTACATCGCATTGATTTGAAGCTAAATCATGTTTTTCGCTTGAATTTGAAACTAACTCGTTTGTTTCGTCTGCATTTCAAGCTATATCACTTATATCGCAAGTATCTAAAGCTAAATCATTTGTGTGGCATGGTTTAGAAGCTAAACCTTCTACATAGCATTGATTTGAAGTAAAATCATTTGTTTCGCATGGATTTGAAGCTAAACCTTCTACAACGTATTGATTTGAAGCTAAGTCATGTGTTTCGATTGGATTTGAGGCTAAACCTTCTACATCGCATTGATTTGAAGATAAATTATGTGTTTCGCTTCGATTTGAAGCTAACTCGTTTGTTTCGCATGCAGTTGAAGCTATATCACTTACATCGTAAGCATCTGAAGCTAAATCATTTGTGTCGCATGGATTTGAATCTAAATCTTCTACATAGCATTGATTTGATGCTTAATCGTGCGTTTTGCATGGATTTGAAGCTAACTCGTTTGTTTCCCCCTGCATTTGAAGCTATATCACTTATATCGCAAGTATCTGAAGCTAAATCATTTGTGTCGCATGGATTCGAAGCTAAACCTTCTACATCGCATTGATTTGAAGCTAAATTATATATTTCGCTTGGATTTTAAGCTAACTCGTTTGTTTCGCATGCAGTTGTAGCTATATCAGCTATAGTCCCAAAGTATTTGAAGTCTAAAGGATTTGTTTCGCATGGATTTGAAGCTAAGCCTTCTACATTGAATTGATTTGAAGCTAAATCATGTGTTTCGCTTGGATTTGATGCGTAACCTTCTACATCGCATTGATTTTGAACCTAAATCATGTGTTTCGCTTGGATTTGAAGCTAAACATTCTACAATCGCATTGATTTGCAGCTAAATCATGTGTTTCGCATGGATTTGAAGCTAAACCTTGTACATCGTATTGATTTGCAGCTAAATCACGTGTTCCGCATGGATGTGAAGCTAACTCGAGCGTTTCGCCTGCATTAGATGCTATATCACTTATATCGCCAGTATCTGAAGCTAAATCATTAGTTTCGCATGAATTTGATGCTAAGACATCTAGTTCGCATTGATTTGAAACTAAGCCGTGAGTTTCGCATTGATTAGAAGCTAACTCGTTGTTTCGCCTGCATTTGAAGCTATATCACTTATATCGCAATTATCTGATCCTAAATCATTTGTTTCGCATGCATTAGAAGCTATACCTTCTACATCGCATTGATTTGAAGCTGAATCATGTTTTTCTCTTGAATTTGAAACTAACTCGTTTGTTTCGTCTGCATTTCAAGCTATATCATTTATATCGCAAGTATCTAAAGCTAAATCATTTGTGTGGCATGGATTAGAAGCTAAACCTTCTACATAGCATTGATTTGAAAGTAAAATCATTTGTTTCGCATGGATTTGAAGCTAAACCTTCTACAACGTATTGATTTGAAGCTAAGTCATGTGTTTCGATTGGATTTGAGGCTAAACCTTCTACGTCGCATTGATTTGCAGCTAAATTCATGTGCTTCGCATGGATTTGAAGCTAACTCATTTGTTTCGCATAAAGTTGTAGCTAAGTAATTTGTATCACAATTATTTGTAGCTAAACCATTTGTTTCCCATGGATTTGAAGCTAAGCCTTCTACTTCGCGTTGATTTGAAGCTAAATCATGTGAATCGCATGGATTTTGTAGCTAACTCGTTTGATTCGCCTGCATTTGAAGCCATACCACTTATATCCTAAGTGTTTGCTGCTAAATCATTTGTTTCGCATGGATTTGAAGCTAAACCTTCTACATCGCATTGATTTGAAGCTAAATCATGTGTTTCGCATGGATTCGATGTTAACTCTTTTGTGTCGTCTGCATTTGTAGCTATATCACTTTATATCGCAAGTATCTGAAGCGAAATTATTTGCTTCACATGGATTTGAAGCTAAGCTTTCTACTTCGCATTGATTTGAAGCTGAATCATGTGTATCGCATGGATTGTGAAGCTAACTCGTTTGATTCGTCTGAATTTGAGGCTATATCACTTATATCCCAAGTGATTTAAGCTAAATCATTTGTTTCGCATGGATTTGAAGCTAAACCTTCTACATCGCAGGTATCTGAAGCTTAATCATGTGTTTCGCTTGGATTTGAAGATAAACCTTCTACATCGCATTGATTTGAAAGCTAAACCTTCTAAATCGCATTGATTTGTAGCAAAATCATGTGTATCGCTTGGACTTTAAGCTAACTCGATTGTTTCGCCTGCATTTGAAGCTATATTACTTATATCGCAAGTATCTGATGCTAAATGATATGTATCGCATGGATTTGAAGCTAAACCTTCTACGTCGCATTGATTTGCAGCTAAATCATGTGTTTCGCTAGGATTTGAAGATAAACCTTCTACATCGCATTGATTTGAAGCTAAACCATATGTTTCTCATGGATTTGAAGTTAACTCTTTTGTTTCGTCTGCATTTGAAGCTATATCACTTATATCGCAAGTATCTAAATCTAAATCATTTGTTTCTCATGGATTTAAAGCTAAACCTTCTACATCGCATTGATTTGTTGCTAACCATGTGTTTCGAATGGACTTGAAGCTAACTCGCTTGTTTCGCCTGCATTTGATGCTATATCACTTATATCGCAACTATCTGAAGCTAAATGATTTGTTTCGCATGGATTTGAAGCTAAACCTTCTACATCGCATTAATTTGCAACTAAATCATGTGTTTCGCATGGAGTTGAAGCTAACTCGTACGTTTCGCCCTGCATTTGGACGCTATATCACTTATATCGCAAGTATCTGAAGCTAAATCATTTGTTTCGCTTGGATTTGATGCTAAGACATCTAGTTCGCATTGATTTGAAGCTAAATCATGATTTTCGCATGGATTAGAAGCTAACTCGTTTGTTTTGTCTGCATTTGAGGCTATATCACTTATATTGCAAGCATCTGAAGCTAATTCATTTGTATCGCATGGATTTGAAGCTAAACCTTCTACATCGCATTGATTAGCAGCTAAATCATGTGTTTCGCATGGATTTGATGTTAACTCTTTTGTGTCGTATGCAGTTGAGGCTATATCACTTATATCGCAAGTATCTGAAGATAAATTATTTCTGTCGCATGGATTTGAAGCTAAGCTTTCTACTTCGCATTGATTTGAAGCTGAATCATGTGTATCGCATGGATTGCGAAGCTAACTCGTTTGATTCGTCTGCATTTGAGGCTATATCACTTATATCCCAAGTGTTTGAAGCTAAATCATTTGCTTCGCATGGATTTGAAGCTAAACCTTCTACATCGCAGGTATCTGAAGCTTAATCATGTGTTTCGCTTGGATTTGAAGATAAACCTTCTACATCGCATTGATTTGAAGCTAAACCATATGTTTCGCATGGATTTGAAGTTAACTCTTTTGATTCGTCTGCATTTGAAGCTATATCACTTATATCGCAAGTATCTGAAGCTAAATCATCTGTTTCGCTTGGATTTGATGCTAAGACATCTAGTTCGCATTGATTTGAAGCTAAATCATGATTTTCGCATGGATTAGAAGCTAACTCGTTTGTTTTGTCTGCATTTGAGGCTATATCACTTATATTGCAAGCATCTGAAACTAATTCATTTGTATCGCATGGATTTGAAGCTAAGCCTTCTACATCGCATTGATTAGCAGCTAAATCATGTGTTTCGCATGGATTTGATGTTAACTCTTTTGTGTCGTATGCAGTTGAGGCTATATCACTTATATCGCAAGTATCTGAAGATAAATTATTTCTGTCGCATGGATTTGAAGCTAACCCTTCTACATAGCATTGATTTGAAGCTAAATCATTTGTTTCGCATGGATTTGAAGCTAAACCTTCTACATCGCACTGATTTACAGTTAAATCATGTGTTTCGCATGGATTTGAAGCTAAACCTTCTAAATCGCATTGATTTGTAGCTAAATCATGTGTATCGCTTGGACTTTAAGCTAACTCGATTGTTTCGCCTGCATTTGAAGCTATATCACTTATATAGCAAGTATCTGATGCTAAATGATATGTTTCGCATGTAATTGAAGCTAGACCTTCTACATCGGATTGATTTGCAGCTAAATCATGTGATTCGCATGGATTTGAAGCTAACTCATTTGTTCCGCATAAAGTTGTAGCTAAGTAATTTATATCACAATTATGTGTAGCTAAACCATTTGTTTCCCATGGATTTGAAGCTAAGCCGTCTACTTCGCGTTGATTTGAAGCTAAATCATGTGAATCGCGTGGATTTTGTAGCTAACTCGTTTGATTCGCCTGCATTTGAGGCTATATCACCTATATCCCAAGTTTTTGAAGCTAAATCATTTGTTTCGCATGGATTTGAAGCTAAACTTTCTACATTGCAGTTATCTGAAGCTAAATCATGTGTTTCGCTTGGATTTGAAGAGAAACCTTCTACATCGCATTGATTTGAAGCTAAATCATATGTTTCGCATGGATTTGAAGTTAACTCTTTTGTTTCTCCTGCATTTGAAGCTAGATCACTTATATCGCAAGTATCTGAACGTAAATCATTTGTTTCGCATGGATTTGAAGCTAAGCCTTCTACGTCGCATTGATTTGAAGCTAAATCATGTGTTTCGCTTTTATTTGAAGCTAAACCTTCTACTTCGCATTGATTTGAAGCTCAATCATGTGTTTCGCATGGATTTGAAGCGAACTCGTTTGTTTCGCCTGCATTTGAAGCTATATCACTTGTATCGCAAGTATTTGAAGAAAAATCATTTGTTCGCACGGATTTGAAGCTATCTCGTTTGTTTCTCCTGCATTTGAAGCTATATCATTTATATCGCAAGTATTTGAAGCTAAATCATTTGTGTCGCATGGATTTGAAGCTAAACCTTCTACATCGCCTTGATTTGAAGCTAAAGCGTGTGTATCGCATGGATTTGAAGCTAACTCGTTTGTTTCGTCTGCATCTGTATCTATATCACTTATATCGCAAGTATTTGAAGCTAAATTACTTATTTCGCATGGATTTGAAGCTCAACCTTCTACATCGCATTGATTTATAGCTAAATCATGTGTTTCGCTTGGACTTGAAGCTAACTCGTTTGTTTCGCCTGGATTTGATGCTGTATCACTTACATCGCAAGTATTTGAAGCCAAATCATTTGTGTCTCATGGATTTGAAGCTGATCCTTCTACATCGCATTGATTTGAAGCTAAAACATCTGTATAGCGTGGATTTGAAGCTAAACATTCTACATCGCATTGATTTGAAGCTAAAGGTTATGCATCGCTTGGATTTGAAGCTAACTCGTTTGTTTCGTCTGCATTTGAAGCTATATCACTAATATCGAGAGTATTTGAAGCTAAATCATTTGTTCGCTTGGATTTGAAGCTAAGCCTTCTACTTTGAATTGAATTGAAGCTAAATCGTGTGTATCACTTGGATTTGAAGCTAACTCGTTTGTTTCGCATACAGTTGAATCTAAATCTAGTACATCACAAGTATTTGAAGCTAAACCAATAGTTCCGCATGGATTTGAAGCTAAACCTTCTACATGGCATTGATTTGACTCTAAATCATGTGTTTCGCTTGGATTTGAAGCTAAACCTTCTACATCGCATTGATTTGAAGCTAAATCATATGTTTCGCATGAATTTTAAGCTAAATCATGTGTTTGGCATGGAATTGAAGCTAACTGGTTTGTTTCGCCTGCATTTGAAGCTATATCACTTGTATCGCAAGTATTTGAAAAGAAATCATTTGTTTCGCATGGATTTGAAGCTATCTCGTTTGTTTCGCCTGCATTTGAAGCTATATCATTTATATCGCAAGTATTTGAAGCTAAATCATTTGTGTCGCATGGATTTGAAGCTAAAACTTCACCATCGCATTGATTTGAAGCTAAAGCTTGTGTATCGCATGGATTTGAAGCTAACTCGTTTGTTGCGCATGCAGTTGAAGCTAAATAGTGTATATCACAAGTATTTGAAGCTAAACCATTTGTTCCGGATTGATTTGAAGCTGAGCCTTCTACTTCGCATTGATTTGAAGCTCAATCATGTGTTTCGCATGGGTTTGAAGCTAACTCGTTTGTTTCGACTGCATTTGAAGCTATTTCATATACACCGCAGGTATTTGAAGCTAAATCATTCGATTCGCATGGATTGGAAGATAAACCTTCTACTTCGCACTGAGTTGAAGTTAAATCATGTGTTTCTCTTGGATTGGAAGCTAAACCTTCTATATTGCATTGATTTGAAGCTAAAGTATGTGTTTCGTTGGATTTGAAGCTAAGTCGTTTGTTTCGCATGCAGTTGAAGATGTATCACCCATATCCCTAGCGTTTGAAGCTAAATCTTATCTTTCGCATGGATTTGAAGCTAAACCTTCTAGATCGCATTGATTTGACGCTAAATCATGTGTTTCGCTTGGATTTGTAGCTAAACCTTCTACATCGCATTGATTTGAAGCTAAATCATGTGTTTCGCATGAATTTTAAGCTAAATCATGTGTTTGGCATGGAATTGAAGCTAACTGGTTTGTTTCGCCTGCATTTGAAGCTATATCACTTGTATCGCAAGTATTTGAAGAAAAATATTTGTTCGCACGGATTTGAAGCTATCTCGTTTGTCTCGCCTGCATTTGAAGCTATATCATTTATATCGCAATTATTTGTAGCTAAATCATTTGTGTCGCTTGGATTTGAAGCTAAACCTTCTACATCGCATTGATTTGAAGCTAAAGCTTGTGTATCGCATGGATTTGAAGCTAACTCGTTTGTGTCATCTGAATTTGTATCTATATCACTTATATCGCAAGTATTTGAAGCTAAATGACTTGTTTCGCATGGATTTGAAGCTCAACCATCTACATCGCATTGATTTATAGCTAAATCATGTGTTTCGCTTGGACTTGAAGCTAACTCGTTTGTTTCGCCTGGATTTGATGCTGTATCACTTACATCGCAAGTATTTGAAAAAAAATCATTTGTTCGCACGGATTTGAAGCTATCTCGTTTGTTTCTCCTGCATTTGAAGCTATATCATTTATATCGCAAGTATTTGAAGCCAAATCATTTGTGTCTCATGGATTTGAAGCTGATCCTTCTACATCGCATTGATTTGAAGCTAAAACATCTGTGTAGCGTGGATTTGAAGCTAAACATTCTACATCGCATTGATTTGAAGCTAAAGGTTATGCATCGCTTGGATTTGAAGCTAACTCGTTTGTTTCTCCTGCATTTGAAGCTTTGTCACTTCTATCGCAAGTATCTGATGCTGAATCATTTGTTTCATATGGATTTGAAGTTAAACCATCTATATCGCATTGATTTGAAGCTAAATCATGTGTTTCGCTTGGATTTGAAGCTAAACCTTCTACATCGCATTGATTTGAAGTGAAATTATTTGTTTGGCTTGTATTTGAAGCTAACTCGTTTGTTTCGCGTGCAGTTGAATCTATATCACCTATATCCCAAGTGCTTGAAGCTAAACCTTTTGTTTCGCATGGATTTGTAGCTAAACCTTCTACATCCAATTGATTTGAAGCTAAATCATGCGTTTCGAATGGATTTGAAGCTAAACCTTCTACATCGCATTGATTTGAAGCTAAATCATGCGTTTCGCTTGGATTTGAAGCTAACTCATTTGTTTCGCATAAAGTTGTAGCTAAGTAATGTATATCACAATTATTTGTAGCTAAACCATTTGTTTCGCATGGATTTGAAGCTAACCTTCTACATCGCAGGTATCTGAAGCTAAATCATGTGTTTCGCATGGATTTGAAGCTAAACCTTCTACATCGCATTGATTTACAGCTAAATCATGTGTTTCGCATGGACTTGAAGCTAACTCGTTTGTTTCGCATTCAACTGAAGCTATATCACCTATATCACAAGTGTTTGAAGCTCAATCATTTGTTTCGCTTTGATATGAAGCTAACTCGTTTGTTTCGCATGCAGTTGAAGCTATATCAACTATATCCCAAGTGTTTGATGCTAAATCATATGTTTTGCATGAAAATACAGCTAAACGTATCTGAAGCTAAATCATTTGTGTCGCATGGATTTGAAGCTAATACATCTAGTTCGCATTAATTTGAAGCTAAATCATGAGTTTGGCATGGATTTGGAGCTAAACATTCTACATCGCATTGATTTGAAGCTAAAGGTTATGCATCGCTTGGATTTGAAGCTAACTCGTTTGTTTCGTCTGCATTTGAAGCTATATCACTAATATCGAGAGTATTTGAAGCTAAATCATTTGTTTCGAATGGATTTGAAGCTAACTCGTTTGTTTCTCCTGCATTTGAAGCTTTGTCACTTCTATCGCAAGTATCTGATGCTGAATCATTTGTTTCATATGGATTTGAAGTTAAACCATCTATATCGCATTGATTTGAAGCTAAATCATGTGTTTCGCTTGGATTTGAAGCTAAACCTTCTACATCGCATTGATTTGAAGTGAAATTATTTGTTTGGCTTGTATTTGAAGCTAACTCGTTTGTTTCGCGTGCAGTTGAATCTATATCACCTATATCCCAAGTGCTTGAAGCTAAACCTTTTGTTTCGCATGGATTTGTAGCTAAACCTTCTACATCCAATTGATTTGAAGCTAAATCATGCGTTTCGAATGGATTTGAAGCTAAACCTTCTACATCGCATTGATTTGAAGCTAAATCATGCGTTTCGCTTGGATTTGAAGCTAACTCATTTGTTTCGCATAAAGTTGTAGCTAAGTAATGTATATCACAATTATTTGTAGCTAAACCATTTGTTTCGCATGGATTTGAAGCTAACCTTCTACATCGCAGGTATCTGAAGCTAAATCATGTGTTTCGCTTGGATTTGAAGCGAAACCATCTACATCGCATTGATTTGAAGCTAAATCATATGTTTCGCATGAATTTTAAGCTAAATCATGTGTTTGGCATGGAATTGAAGCTAACTGGTTTGTTTCGCCTGCATTTGAAGCTATATCACTTGTATCGCAAGTATTTGAAAAGAAATCATTTGTTTCGCATGGATTTGAAGCTATCTCGTTTGTTTCGCCTGCATTTGAAGCTATATCATTTATATCGCAAGTATTTGAAGCTAAATCATTTGTGTCGCATGGATTTGAAGCTAAAACTTCACCATCGCATTGATTTGAAGCTAAAGCTTGTGTATCGCATGGATTTGAAGCTAACTCGTTTGTTGCGCATGCAGTTGAAGCTAAATAGTGTATATCACAAGTATTTGAAGCTAAACCATTTGTTCCGGATTGATTTGAAGCTGAGCCTTCTACTTCGCATTGATTTGAAGCTCAATCATGTGTTTCGCATGGGTTTGAAGCTAACTCGTTTGTTTCGACTGCATTTGAAGCTATTTCATATACACCGCAGGTATTTGAAGCTAAATCATTCGATTCGCATGGATTGGAAGATAAACCTTCTACTTCGCACTGAGTTGAAGTTAAATCATGTGTTTCTCTTGGATTGGAAGCTAAACCTTGTATATTGCATTGATTTGAAGCTAAAGTATGTGTTTCGTTGGATTTGAAGCTAAGTCGTTTGTTTCGCATGCAGTTGAAGATGTATCACTCATATCCCTAGCGTTTGAAGCTAAATCTTATCTTTCGCATGGATTTGAAGCTAAACCTTCTAGATCGCATTGATTTGACGCTAAATCATGTGTTTCGCTTGGATTTGTAGCTAAACCTTCTACATCGCATTGATTTGAAGCTAAATCATGTGTTTCGCATGAATTTTAAGCTAAATCATGTGTTTGGCATGGAATTGAAGCTAACTGGTTTGTTTCGCCTGCATTTGAAGCTATATCACTTGTATCGCAAGTATTTGAAGAAAAATATTTGTTCGCACGGATTTGAAGCTATCTCGTTTGTTTCGCCTGCATTTGAAGCTATATCATTTATATCGCAATTATTTGTAGCTAAATCATTTGTGTCGCATGGATTTGAAGCTAAACCTTCTACATCGCATTGATTTGAAGCTAAAGCTTGTGTATCGCATGGATTTGAAGCTAACTCGTTTGTGTCATCTGAATTTGTATCTATATCACTTATATCGCAAGTATTTGAAGCTAAATGACTTGTTTCGCATGGATTTGAAGCTCAACCATCTACATCGCATTGATTTATAGCTAAATCATGTGTTTCGCTTGGACTTGAAGCTAACTCGTTTGTTTCGCCTGGATTTGATGCTGTATCACTTACATCGCAAGTATTTGAAAAAAAATCATTTGTTCGCACGGATTTGAAGCTATCTCGTTTGTTTCTCCTGCATTTGAAGCTATATCATTTATATCGCAAGTATTTGAAGCCAAATCATTTGTGTCTCATGGATTTGAAGCTGATCCTTCTACATCGCATTGATTTGAAGCTAAAACATCTGTGTAGCGTGGATTTGAAGCTAAACATTCTACATCGCATTGATTTGAAGCTAAAGGTTATGCATCGCTTGGATTTGAAGCTAACTCGTTTGTTTCTCCTGCATTTGAAGCTTTGTCACTTCTATCGCAAGTATCTGATGCTGAATCATTTGTTTCATATGGATTTGAAGTTAAACCATCTATATCGCATTGATTTGAAGCTAAATCATGTGTTTCGCTTGGATTTGAAGCTAAACCTTCTACATCGCATTGATTTGAAGTGAAATTATTTGTTTGGCTTGTATTTGAAGCTAACTCGTTTGTTTCGCGTGCAGTTGAATCTATATCACCTATATCCCAAGTGCTTGAAGCTAAACCTTTTGTTTCGCATGGATTTGTAGCTAAACCTTCTACATCCAATTGATTTGAAGCTAAATCATGCGTTTCGAATGGATTTGAAGCTAAACCTTCTACATCGCATTGATTTGAAGCTAAATCATGCGTTTCGCTTGGATTTGAAGCTAACTCATTTGTTTCGCATAAAGTTGTAGCTAAGTAATGTATATCACAATTATTTGTAGCTAAACCATTTGTTTCGCATGGATTTGAAGCTAACCTTCTACATCGCAGGTATCTGAAGCTAAATCATGTGTTTCGCTTGGATTTGAAGCGAAACCATCTACATCGCATTGATTTGAACCTATATCATGTGTTTCGCTTGGATTTGAAGTTATCTCTTTTGTTTCCTCTGCATTTGAAGCTATATCACTTATATCGCAAGTATCTGAAGCAAAAATCATTTGTGTGGCATGGATTTGAAGCTAAACCTTCTACATAGCATTGATTTGAAGCAAAATCATTTGTTTCGCATGGGTTTAAAGCTAAACCTTCTACATCGCATTGATTGTAAGCTGAATCATGAGTTTCGCATGGATTTGAAGCTTACTCGTTTGTTTCACATGCATTTGGAGCTATATCGTTTACATCGCAAGTATTTGAAGCTAAGTCATTTGTGTCGCATGGATTTGAAGAGAAACCTTCTACATCGCATTGATTTGAAGCTAAATCATATGTTTCGCATGGATTTGAAGTTAACTCTTTTGTTTCTCCTGCATTTGAAGTTAGATCACTTATATCGCAAGTATCTGAACGTAAATCATTTGTTTCGCATGGATTTGAAGCTAAGCCTTCTACGTCGCATTGATTTGAAGCTAAATCATGTGTTTCGCTTTTATTTGAAGCTAAACCTTCTACTTCGCATTGATTTGAAGCTCAATCATGTGTTTCGCATGGATTTGAAGCGAACTCGTTTGTTTCGCCTGCATTTGAAGCTATATCACTTGTATCGCAAGTATTTGAAGAAAAATCATTTGTTCGCACGGATTTGAAGCTATCTCGTTTGTTTCTCCTGCATTTGAAGCTATATCATTTATATCGCAAGTATTTGAAGCTAAATCATTTGTGTCGCATGGATTTGAAGCTAAACCTTCTACATCGCCTTGATTTGAAGCTAAAGCGTGTGTATCGCATGGATTTGAAGCTAACTCGTTTGTTTCGTCTGCATCTGTATCTATATCACTTATATCGCAAGTATTTGAAGCTAAATTAGTTATTTCGCATGGATTTGAAGCTCAACCTTCTACATCGCATTGATTTATAGCTAAATCATGTGTTTCGCTTGGACTTGAAGCTAACTCGTTTGTTTCGCCTGGATTTGATGCTGTATCACTTACATCGCAAGTATTTGAAGCCAAATCATTTGTGTCTCATGGATTTGAAACTGATCCTTCTACATCGCATTGATTTGAAGCTAAAACATCTGTGTAGCGTGGATTTGAAGCTAAACATTCTACATCGCATTGATTTGAAGCTAAAGGTTATGCATCGCTTGGATTTGAAGCTAACTCGTTTGTTTCGTCTGCATTTGAAGCTATATCACTAATATCGAGAGTATTTGAAGCTAAATCATTTGTTCGCTTGGATTTGAAGCTAAGCCTTCTACTTTGAATTGAATTGAAGCTAAATCGTGTGTATCACTTGGATTTGAAGCTAACTCGTTTGTTTCGCATACAGTTGAATCTAAATCTAGTACATCACAAGTATTTGAAGCTAAACCAATAGTTCCGCATGGATTTGAAGCTAAACCTTCTACATGGCATTGATTTGACTCTAAATCATGTGTTTCGCTTGGATTTGAAGCTAAACCTTCTACATCGCATTGATTTGAAGCTAAATCATATGTTTCGCATGAATTTTAAGCTAAATCATGTGTTTGGCATGGAATTGAAGCTAACTGGTTTGTTTCGCCTGCATTTGAAGCTATATCACTTGTATCGCAAGTATTTGAAAAGAAATCATTTGTTTCGCAAGGATTTGAAGCTATCTCGTTTGTTTCGCCTGCATTTGAAGCTATATCATTTATATCGCAAGTATTTGAAGCTAAATCATTTGTGTCGCATGGATTTGAAGCTAAAACTTCACCATCGCATTGATTTGAAGCTAAAGCTTGTGTATCGCATGGATTTGAAGCTAACTCGTTTGTTGCGCATGCAGTTGAAGCTAAATAGTGTATATCACAAGTATTTGAAGCTAAACCATTTGTTCCGGATTGATTTGAAGCTGAGCCTTCTACTTCGCATTGATTTGAAGCTCAATCATGTGTTTCGCATGGGTTTGAAGCTAACTCGTTTGTTTCGACTGCATTTGAAGCTATTTCATATACACCGCAGGTATTTGAAGCTAAATCATTCGATTCGCATGGATTGGAAGATAAACCTTCTACTTCGCACTGAGTTGAAGTTAAATCATGTGTTTCTCTTGGATTGGAAGCTAAACCTTCTATATTGCATTGATTTGAAGCTAAAGTATGTGTTTCGTTGGATTTGAAGCTAAGTCGTTTGTTTCGCATGCAGTTGAAGATGTATCACCCATATCCCTAGCGTTTGAAGCTAAATCTTATCTTTCGCATGGATTTGAAGCTAAACCTTCTAGATCGCATTGATTTGACGCTAAATCATGTGTTTCGCTTGGATTTGTAGCTAAAGCTTCTACATCGCATTGATTTGAAGCTAAATCATGTGTTTCGCATGAATTTTAAGCTAAATCATGTGTTTGGCATGGAATTGAAGCTAACTGGTTTGTTTCGCCTGCATTTGAAGCTATATCACTTGTATCGCAAGTATTTGAAGAAAAATATTTGTTCGCACGGATTTGAAGCTATCTCGTTTGTTTCGCCTGCATTTGAAGCTATATCATTTATATCGCAATTATTTGTAGCTAAATCATTTGTGTCGCATGGATTTGAAGCTAAACCTTCTACATCGCATTGATTTGAAGCTAAAGCTTGTGTATCGCATGGATTTGAAGCTAACTCGTTTGTGTCATCTGAATTTGTATCTATATCACTTATATCGCAAGTATTTGAAGCTAAATGACTTGTTTCGCATGGATTTGAAGCTCAACCATCTACATCGCATTGATTTATAGCTAAATCATGTGTTTCGCTTGGACTTGAAGCTAACTCGTTTGTTTCGCCTGGATTTGATGCTGTATCACTTACATCGCAAGTATTTGAAAAAAAATCATTTGTTCGCACGGATTTGAAGCTATCTCGTTTGTTTCTCCTGCATTTGAAGCTATATCATTTATATCGCAAGTATTTGAAGCCAAATCATTTGTGTCTCATGGATTTGAAGCTGATCCTTCTACATCGCATTGATTTGAAGCTAAAACATCTGTGTAGCGTGGATTTGAAGCTAAACATTCTACATCGCATTGATTTGAAGCTAAAGGTTATGCATCGCTTGGATTTGAAGCTAACTCGTTTGTTTCTCCTGCATTTGAAGCTTTGTCACTTCTATCGCAAGTATCTGATGCTGAATCATTTGTTTCATATGGATTTGAAGTTAAACCACCTATATCGCATTGATTTGAAGCTAAATCATGTGTTTCGCTTGGATTTGAAGCTAAACCTTCTACATCGCATTGATTTGAAGTGAAATTATTTGTTTGGCTTGTATTTGAAGCTAACTCGTTTGTTTCGCGTGCAGTTGAATCTATATCACCTATATCCCAAGTGCTTGAAGCTAAACCTTTTGTTTCGCATGGATTTGTAGCTAAACCTTCTACATCCAATTGATTTGAAGCTAAATCATGCGTTTCGAATGGATTTGAAGCTAAACCTTCTACATCGCATTGATTTGAAGCTAAATCATGCGTTTCGCTTGGATTTGAAGCTAACTCATTTGTTTCGCATAAAGTTGTAGCTAAGTAATGTATATCACAATTATTTGTAGCTAAACCATATGTTTCGCATGGATTTGAAGCTAACCTTCTACATCGCAGGTATCTGAAGCTAAATCATGTGTTTCGCTTGGATTTGAAGCGAAACCATCTACATCGCATTGATTTGAACCTAAATCATGTGTTTCGCTTGGATTTGAAGTTATCTCTTTTGTTTCCTCTGCATTTGAAGCTATATCACTTATATCGCAAGTATCTGAAGCAAAAATCATTTGTGTGGCATGGATTTGAAGCTAAACCTTCTACATAGCATTGATTTGAAGCAAAATCATTTGTTTCGCATGGGTTTAAAGCTAAACCTTCTACATCGCATTGATTGTAAGCTGAATCATGAGTTTCGCATGGATTTGAAGCTTACTCGTTTGTTTCACATGCATTTGGAGCTATATCGTTTACATCGCAAGTATTTGAAGCTAAGTCATTTGTGTCGCATGGATTTGAAGCTAAACCTTCTACATCTCATTGATTTGAAGCCAAATCTTGTACATCGCATTAATTTGAAGCTAAACCTTCTACATCGCATTGATTTGCAGCTAAATCATGTGTTTCGCATGGATTTGAAGCTAACTCATATGTTTCGCATCCAATTGTAGCTTAGTAATATATTTCACAAGTATTTGTAGCTAAACCATTTGTTGCGCATGGATTTGAAGCTAAGACTTCTACTTCGCGTTGATTTGAAACTAAATGAAGTGAATCGCAAGTATTTTGAAGCTAACTCGTTTGATTCGTCTGCATTTGAAGCTATATCACTTATATCCTAAGTGTTTGCAGCTAAATCATTTGTTTCGCATAGATTTGAAGCTAAACCTTCTACATTGCATTGATTTGCAGCTAAATCATGTGTTTCGAATGGACTTGAAGCAAACTCGTTTGTTTCGCCTGCATTTGTTGCTATATCACTTATATCGCAAGTATTTCAAGCTAATTGATTTGTTTCGCATGGATTTGAAGCTAAACCTTCTACATCGCATTGATTTGCAGCTAAATCATGTGTTTCGCTTGGAGTTGAAGCTAAACCTTCTACATCGCTTTGATTTGCAGCTAAACCATGTGTTTCGAGTGGACTTGAAGCAAACTCGTTTGTTTCGCCTGCATTTGTTGCTATATCACTTATATCGCAAGTATTTGAAGCTAATTGATTTGTTTCGCATGGATTTGAAGCTAAACCTTCTACATCGCATTGATTTGCAGCTAAATCATGTGTTTCGCATGGACTTGAAGCTAACTCGTTTGTTTCGCATTCAACTGAAGCTATATCACCTATATCACAAGTGTTTGAAGCTCAATCATTTGTTTCGCTTTGATATGAAGCTAACTCGTTTGTTTCGCATGCAGTTGAAGCTATATCAACTATATCCCAAGTGTTTGTTGCTAAATCATATGTTTTGCATGAAAATACAGCTAAACGTATCTGAAGCTAAATCATTTGTGTCGCACGGATTTGAAGCTAATACATCTAGTTCGCATTAATTTGAAGCTAAGTCATGAGTTTCGCATGGATTTGAAGCTAAACCTTCTACATCGCATTGATTTGAAGCTAAATCGTGTGTTTCGCATGGATTTGATGTTAACTCTTTTGATTCGTCTGCATTTGAAGCTATACCACTTATATCCCAAGTGTTTGAAGCTAAATCATTTGTTTCGCATGGATTTGAAGCTAATCCTTTTACATCGAATTGATTTGCAGCTAAATCATGTGTTTCGCATGGATTTGAAGCTAAACCTTCTACATCGCATTGATTTGAAGCTAAATCATATGTTTTCTTGGATTTGAAGTTAACGCTTTTGTTTCGTCTGCATTTGAGGCTATGTCACTTATATCTCAAGTATCTGAAGCTAATTCATTTTTTTCGCATGGATTTGAAGCTAAGCCTTCTACATCGCATTGATTTGCAGCTAAATCATGTGTTTCGCTTGGATTTGAAGCTAACTCGTTCGTTTCGCCTGCACTTGATGCTATATCACGTATAACTCAGGTATCTGAAGTAAAATCATTTGTTTCGCATGTATTTGAAGCTAAGACATCTAGTTCGCATTGATTTGAAGCTAAATCATGAGTTTCGCATGGATTTGAAGCTACACCTTCTACATCGCATTGATTTGCAGCTAAATCATGTGTTTCGCATGGATTTGATGTTAACTCGTTTGTGTCGTCTGCGTTTGAAGCTATATCACTTATACCGCAAGTATCTGAAGCTAAATTATTTGTGTCGCATGGATTTGAAGCTAAACCTTCTACATTGCATTGATTTGAAGCTAAGTCATGTGTTTCGCTTGGATTTGTTGTTAACTCTTTTGATTCGTCTGCATTTGAAGCTATATCACTTATACCGCAAGTGTTTGAAGCTAATTCATTTGTTTCGAATGGATTTGAAGCTAACTCGTTTGTTTCTCCTGCATTTGAAGCTTTGTCACTTCTATCGCAAGTATCTGATGCTGAATCATTTGTTTCATATGGATTTGAAGTTAAACCATCTATATCGCATTGATTTGAAGCTAAATCATGTGTTTCGCTTGGATTTGAAGCTAAACCTTCTACATCGCATTGATTTGAAGTGAAATTATTTGTTTGGCTTGTATTTGAAGCTAACTCTATAGTTAGTAGCTAAGTAGTTGTAGCTAAGTAATTTATTTCACAAGTATTTGTAGCTAAACCATTTGTTTCGAATGGATTTGAAGCTAAGACTTCTACTTCGCATGGATTTGAAGCCGAGCCTTCTTCTTTGCATTGAGTTGATGCTTAATCATATGTTTCGCATCTATTTGAAGCTAACTCGATTGTTTCCCCTGCATTAGAAGCAGTATCACTAATATCGCAAGTATCTGATGCTATATCATTTGTTTCGCATGGATTTGGAGCTAAGCCTCCTACTTCGCACTGAGTTGAAGCTAAATCATGTCTTTCGCATGGGTTTGAAGCTAAGAATTCTACTTCGCATTGATTTGAATCTAAACCGTGTGCTTTTTCATGAATTTGAAGCTAAATCATATGTTTCGCATGCATTTGAAGCTTAATCATGTATTTTGCATTTGATTTGAAGCTAACTCGTTTGTTTCGCATGCATTTGTAGCTGATTCATTTATACCGCAAGTATTTGAATTTAAATCATTCGTTTCGCATGGATTTGAAGCTCAGCCAACTACTTCGTATTGATTTTAAGATAAGTCATGTGTCTCGCATGAATTCGAAGCTAACTCGTTTGTATCTCCTGCATTTGAAGCTATATCATTTATATCGCAAGTATTTGAAGCTAAGTCATTCGTTTCGCATGGATTTGGAGCTACGAATCCTACTTCGCATTGATTTGAAGTTAAATCATATGTATCGTGTGAATTTTGAAGCTAACTCGTTTGATTCGTCTGCACTTGAAGCTACATGACTTATATCCCAAGTGTTTGAAGCTGAATCATTTGTTTCGCATGGATTTGAAGCTAAACCTTCTATATCGTATTTATTTGAAGCTATATCATCTGTATCGCTTGGATTTGGAGCTAACTCGTTTGTTTCCCCTGCAATTGAAGCTATATCGCTTATATCGTAAGTATCTTAAGTTAATTCATTTGTTTCGCATGGATTTAAAGCTAGCTCGTACGTTTCGCCTGCATTTGAAGCTATATCACTTATATCGCCGGTATCTGAAGCTAAATCATTTGTGTCGCTTGGATTTGAAGCTAAACCTTCTACAGCGCATTGATTTGAAGCTAAATCATATGTTTCGCTTGGATTTGAAGCTAACTCTTTTGTTTCGTCTGCATTTGATGCTATATCACTTACATCGCCAGTATCTGAAGCTAAATCATTTGTTTCGCATGCATTTGAAGCTAAACCTTCTACGTCGCATTGATTTGCAAGTAAATCGTGTTTTTCGCATGGATTTTAAGCTAAACCTTCTACGTCGCATTGACTTGCAACTAAATCATGTGTTTGAAGCTAAATCACTTATATCGCAGGTATCTGAAGCTAAATCATTTGTTTCGCATGGATTTGAATCTGAACCTTCTACATCGCATTGATATGAAGCTAAATCATGTGTTTCGCTTAGATTTGATGTTAACTCTTTTGTATCGTCTGCATTTGAAGCTGTATCACTTATATCGCAGGTATCTGAAGCTAAATCATTTGTTTTGCATGGATTTATAGCTAAGCCTTCTACTTCGCATTGATTTGAAGCTAAATCATGTGTATAGCATGTATTGGAAGCTAACTCGTTTGTTTCGCATGCAGTTGAACCTAAATCATGTATATCACAAGTATTTGAAGCTAAACCATTTGTTCCGCATGGATTTGAAGCTAAGCCTTCTACTTCGCATTGATTTGAATCAAAATCATATGTTTCGCTTGGATTTGAAGCTAAACCTTTTACATCGCATTGATTTGAATATAAATCATGTGATTCGCTTGGAATTGAAGCTAACTCTTTTCTTTCGCCTGCATTTGAAGTTAAATCACTTATATCGCAAGTATCCGTAGCTAAATCATTGGTTTCGCATGGATTTGACTCTATGCCGTGTACTTCGAATTGATTTGAAGCTGAATCATGTGTTTCGCTTGGATTTGAAGCTAAGTCGTTTGTTTCGCCAGCATTTGAAGCTACATCATTCACATCGCAAGTATTTGCTGCTAAATCATGTGTTTCGCATGGATTTGAAGCTAACTCGTTTGTTGCGCATGAAGTTGAAGCTAAATCATGAATATCACAAGTAATAAACCAATTGTTTCTCATGGCTTTGAAGGTAAACCATCTACATCGAATTCATTTGAACCTAAATCATGTGTTTCGCATGGATTTCAAGCTAACTCGTTCGTTTGGCCAGCATTTGATGCTAATCCACATACATCGCCAAGCTAAATCACTTATATCGCAAGTATCCGTAGCTAAATCATTGGTTTCGCATGGATTTGACTCTATGCCGTGTACTTCGAATTGATTTGAAGCTAAATCATGTGTTTCGCTTGGATTAGAAGCTAAGTCGTTTGTTTCGCCAGTATTTGAAGCTACATCATTCATATCGCAATTGTTTGCTGCTAAATCATGTGTTTCGCATGGATTTGAAGCTAACTCGTTTGTTGCGCATGCAGTTGAAGCTAAATCATGTATATCACAAGTAATAAACCAATTGTTTCTCATGGCTTTGAAGGTAAACCATCTACATCGAATTCATTTGAAGCTAAATCATTTGTTTCGCATGGATTTGAAGCTAAGACATCTAGTTCGCATTAATTTGAAGCTAAATCATTACTTTCGCATGGATTAGATGCTATATCGTTTGTTTCGTCTGCATTTGAGGCTATATCACTTATATTGCAAGTATCTGAAGCTAATTCATTTGTTTCGCATGGATTTGAAGCTAAGTCTTCTACATCGCATTGATTTGTAGCTAAATCATGTGTTTCGCATGGATTTGAAGCTAACTCATTTGTTTCGCATTCAGTTGTATCTAAATAATGTATATCACAAGTATCTGAAGCTAATTCATTTGTTTCGCATGGATTTGAAGCTAAGCCTTCTACATAGCATTGATTTGCAGCTAAATCATGTGTTTCGCATGGATTTGAAGCTGACTCATTTGTTTCGCATTCAGTTGTTTCTAAATAATGTATATCACAAGTATTTGTAGCTAATCCATTTGATTCGCATGGATTTGAAGCTAAGCCTCTTCTACTTCGCGTTGATTTGAAGCTAAATCATGTGTTTCGCATGGATTTGAAGCTGACTCATTTGTTTCGCATTCAGTTGTATCTAAATAATGTATATCACAAGTATTTGTAGCTAATCCATTTGATTCGCATGGATTTGAAGCTAAGCCTTCTACATCGCACTGATTTGTAGCTAAATCATGTGTTTCGCTTGAATTTGAAGCTAAGCCTTCTACTACACCTTGATTTGAAGCAAAATCATATGTTTCGCGCGGATTTGAAGCTAACTCGGTTGTTTCGCATGAAGTTGATGCTAAATCATGTATTTCACAAGTATCTGAAGCTAAACCATTTGTTTCGCGTGAAATTGCATCTAAATCATGTGTTTTGCATGAATTTGAACCTAGATCTTGTCTTCCTTATGCATTTGAAGCTTAATCATGCATCGACTTGGAGCTAACTGGTTTGTTTCGTCTGCATTTGAAGCCAAATCAGTTTTATATCGCAAGTATGTGAAGCTAAATGATTTGTGGCGCATGTATTTGTAGCTAAACCTTCTACATCGCATTGATTTGAAGCTTAATCATGTGTTTCGCATGGATTTAAAGATTTCTCGTTTGTATCGCCTGCATTTGAAGCTATATCATTTATATCGCAAGTATTTGAAGCTAAATCATTTGTGTCGAATACATTTGAAGCTAAACATTTTACGTCGCATTGATTTGAAGCTAACTCGTTTGTTTCGCATGTAGTTGAAGCTATATGACTTATATCGCAAGTATCTGATGCTAAATCTATTGTTTCGCATGGATTTTAAGCTAAACCTTCTACATCGCATTGATTTGCAGCCAAATCATACGTTTCGCATGGATTTGAAGCTAAGCATTCTACTACACCTTGATTTGAAGCAAAATCATATGTTTCGCGCGGATTTGAAGCTAACTCGGTTGTTTCGCATGGAGTTGATGCTAAATCATGTATTTCACAAGTATCTGAAGCTAAACCATTTGTTTCGCGTGAAATTGCATCTAAATCATGTGTTTTGCATGAATTTGAACCTAGATCTTCTCTTCCTTATGCATTTGAAGCTTAATCATGCATCGACTTGGAGCTAACTGGTTTGTTTCGTCAGCATTTGAAGCCAAATCAGTTTTATATCGCACGTATGTGAAGCTAAATGATTTGTGGCGCATGTATTTGTAGCTAAACCTTCTACATCGCATTCATTTGAAGCTCAATCATGTGTTTCGCATGGATTTGAAGCTAACTCGTTCGTTTCGCATGGATTTAAAGATTTCTCGTTTGTATCGCCTGCATTTGAAGCTATATCATTTATATCGCAAGTATTTGAAGCTAAATCATTTGTGTCGAATACATTTGAAGCTAAACATTTTACGTCGCATTGATTTGAAGCTAACTCGTTTGTTTCGCATGTAGTTGAAGCTATATGACTTATATCGCAAGTATCTGATGCTAAATCTATTGTTTCGCATGGATTTTAAGCTAAACCTTCTACATCGCATTGATTTGCAGCCAAATCATACGTTTCGCATGGATTTGAAGCTAAGCATTCTAATTCGCACTGATTTGAAGCTAAATCACGTGTATCGCTTGAATTTGAAGCTAACTCGTTTGTTTCGCATGTAGTTGAAGCTAAATCATGTATATCACAAGTATATGAAGCGAAACCATATGTTCCGCATGGATTTGAAGCTATACCTTCTACATCGTAATGATTTTAAGCTAAATCTTGTGTTTCGCTTGGATTTGAAGCTAAACCTTCTACATCGTATTGATTTGAAGCTAAATCATGTGTTTCGCTTGGATTTGAGGCTAACTCGTTCGTTTCGCATGGATTTAAAGATTTCTCGTTTGTATCGCCTGCATTTGAAGCTATATCATTTATATCGCAAGTATTTGAAGCTAAATCATTTGTGTCGAATACATTTGAAGCTAAACATTTTACGTCGCATGGATTTGAAGCTGACTCATTTGTTTCGCATTCAGTTGTATCTAAATAATGTATATCACAAGTATTTGTAGCTAATCCATTTGATTCGCATGGATTTGAAGCTAAGCCTCTTCTACTTCGCGTTGATTTGAAGCTAAATCATGTGTTTCGCATGGATTTGAAGCTAACTCATTTGTTTCGCATTCAGTTGTATCTAAATAATGTATATCACAAGTATTTGTAGCTAATCAATTTGATTCGCATGGATTTGAAGCTAAGCCTTCTACATCGCACTGATTTGTAGCTAAATCATGTGTTTCGCTTGAATTTGAAGCTAAGCCTTCTACTACACCTTGATTTGAAGCAAAATCATATGTTTCGCGCGGATTTGAAGCTAACTCGGTTGTTTCGCATGGAGTTGATGCTAAATCATGTATTTCACAAGTATCTGAAGCTAAACCATTTGTTTCGCGTGAAATTGCATCTAAATCATGTGTTTTGCATGAATTTGAACCTAGATCTTGTCTTCCTTATGCATTTGAAGCTTAATCATGCATCGACTTGGAGCTAACTGGTTTGTTTCGTCTGCATTTGAAGCCAAATCAGTTTTATATCGCACGTATGTGAAGCTAAATGATTTGTGGCGCATGTATTTGTAGCTAAACCTTCTACATCGCATTGATTTGAAGCTTAATCATGTGTTTCGCATGGATTTGAAGCTAACTCGTTCGTTTCGCATGGATTTAAAGATTTCTCGTTTGTATCGCCTGCATTTGAAGCTATATCATTTATATCGCAAGTATTTGAAGCTAAATCATTTGTGTCGAATACATATGAAGCTAAACATTTTACGTCGCATTGATTTGAAGCTAACTCGTTTGTTTCGCATGTAGTTGAAGCTATATGACTTATATCGCAAGTATCTGATGCTAAATCTATTGTTTCGCATGGATTTTAAGCTAAACCTTCTACATCGCATTGATTTGCAGCCAAATCATACGTTTCGCATGGATTTGAAGCTAAGCATTCTACTACACCTTGATTTGAAGCAAAATCATATGTTTCGCGCGGATTTGAAGCTAACTCGGTTGTTTCGCATGGAGTTGATGCTAAATCATGTATTTCACAAGTATCTGAAGCTAAACCATTTGTTTCGCGTGAAATTGCATCTAAATCATGTGTTTTGCATGAATTTGAACCTAGATCTTGTCTTCCTTATGCATTTGAAGCTTAATCATGCATCGACTTGGAGCTAACTGGTTTGTTTCGTCTGCATTTGAAGCCAAATCAGTTTTATATCGCACGTATGTGAAGCTAAATGATTTGTGGCGCATGTATTTGTAGCTAAACCTTCTACATCGCATTGATTTGAAGCTTAATCATGTGTTTCGCATGGATTTGAAGCTAACTCGTTCGTTTCGCATGGATTTAAAGATTTCTCGTTTGTATCGCCTGCATTTGAAGCTATATCATTTATATCGCAAGTATTTGAAGCTAAATCATTTGTGTCGAATACATTTGAAGCTAAACATTTAACGTCGCATTGATTTGAAGCTAACTCGTTTGTTTCGCATGTAGTTGAAGCTATATGACTTATATCGCAAGTATCTGATGCTAAATCTATTGTATCGCATGGATTTTAAGCTAAACCTTCTACATCGCATTGATTTGCTGCCAAATCATATGTTTTGCATGGATTTGTAGCTAACTCGTTCCTTTCGCCTGAGTTTGATGCTATATCACTCATATCGCAAGTATTTGAAGTTAAGTCTTATGTGTCGCATGGATTTGAGGCTAAACCTTCTACATCGCATTAATTTGCAGCTTAATCATGTGTTTCGCATGGATTTGAAGCTAACTCCACCGTTTCGCCTTCATTTGAAGCTATGTCACTAATATCGCCAGCATCTGAAGCTAAATCATTTGTTTCGCATGGATTTGAAGCTAAACCTTCTACATCGCATTGATTTGAAGCTAAATCATGCGTATCGCTTGGATTTGAAGCTAAACATTCCACATTGCACTGATTTCAAGCTAAATCATGTGCTTCGCTTGGATTTGAAGCTAACTCGACCGTTTCGCCTGCATTTGATGCTATGTCACTTATACCACAAGTATTTGAAGCTAAATCATGTGTTTCGCATGGATTTGAAGCTAAATCATGTGTTTCGCTTGGATTTGAGGTTAAATCATGTGTTTCGCTTGGATTAGAAGCTAAGTCGTTTGTTTCGCCAGTATTTGAAGCTACATCATTCATATCGCAATTATTTGCTGCTAAATCATGTGTTTCGCATGGATTTGAAGCTAACTCGTTTGTTGCGCATGCAGTTGAAGCTAAATCATGTATATCACAAGTAATAAACCAATTGTTTCTCATGGCTTTGAAGGTAAACCATCTACATCGAATTCATTTGAAGCTAAATCATTTGTTTCGCATGGATTTGAAGCTAAGACATCTAGTTCGCATTAATTTGAAGCTAAATCATTAGTTTCGCATGGATTAGATGCTATATCGTTTGTTTCGTCTGCATTTGAGGCTATATCACTTATATTGCAAGTATCTGAAGCTAATTCATTTGTTTCGCATGGATTTGAAGCTAAGCCTTCTACATCGCATTGATTTGTAGCTAAATCATGTGTTTCGCATGGATTTGAAGCTAACTCATTTGTTTCGCATTCAGTTGTATCTAAATAATGTATATCACAAGTATCTGAAGCTAATTCATTTGTTTCGCATGGATTTGAAGCTAAGCCTTCTACATAGCATTGATTTGCAGCTAAATCATGTGTTTCGCATGGATTTGAAGCTGACTCATTTGTTTCGCATTCAGTTGTATCTAAATAATGTATATCACAAGTATTTGTAGCTAATCCATTTGATTCGCATGGATTTGAAGCTAAGCCTCTTCTACTTCGCGTTGATTTGAAGCTAAATCATTTGTTTCGCATGGATTTGAAGCTGACTCATTTGTTTCGCATTCAGTTGTATCTAAATAATGTATATCACAAGTACTTGTAGCTAATCCATTTGATTCGCATGGATTTCAAGCTAAGCCTTCTACATCGCACTGATTTGTAGCTAAATCATGTGTTTCGCTTGAATTTGAAGCTAAGCCTTCTACTACACCTTGATTTGATGCAAAATCATATGTTTCGCGCGGATTTGAAGCTAACTTGGTTGTTTCGCATGGAGTTGATGCTAAATCATGTATTTCACAAATATCTGAAGCTAAACCATTTGTTTCGCGTGAAATTGCATCTAAATCATGTGTTTTGCATGAATTTGAACCTAGATCTTCTCTTCCTTATGCATTTGAAGCTTAATCATGCATCGACTTGGAGCTAACTGGTTTGTTTCGTCTGCATTTGAAGCCAAATCAGTTTTATATCGCACGTATGTGAAGCTAAATGATTTGTGGCGCATGTATTTGTAGCTAAACCTTCTACATCGTATTGATTTGAAGCTTAATCATGTGTTTCGCATGGATTTGAAGCTAACTCGTTCGTTTCGCATGGATTTAAAGATTTCTCGTTTGTATCGCCTGCATTTGAAGCTATATCATTTATATCGCAAGTATTTGAAGCTAAATCATTTGTGTCGAATACATTTGAAGCTAAACATTTTACGTCGCATTGATTTGAAGCTAACTCGTTTGTTTCGCATGTAGTTGAAGCTATATGACTTATATCGCAAGTATCTGATGCTAAATCTATTGTTTCGCATGGATTTTAAGCTAAACCTTCTACATCGCATTGATTTGCAGCCAAATCATACGTTTCGCATGGATTTGAAGCTAAGCATTCTAATTCGCACTGATTTGAAGCTAAATCACGTGTATCGCTTGAATTTGAAGCTAACTCGTTTGTTTCGCATGTAGTTGAAGCTAAATCATGTATATCACAAGTATACGAAGCGAAACCATATGTTCCGCATGGATTTGAAGCTATACCTTCTACATCGTAATGATTTTAAGCTAAATCTTGTGTTTCGCTTGGATTTGAAGCTAAACCTCCTACATCGTATTGATTTGAAGCTAAATCATGTGTTTCGCATGGATTTGAGGCTAACTCGTTCGTTTCGCATGGATTTAAAGATTTCTCGTTTGTATCGCCTGCATTTGAAGCTATATCATTTATATCGCAAGTATTTGAAGCTAAATCATTTGTGTCGAATAGATTTGAAGCTAAACATTTTACGTCGCATTGATTTGAAGCTAAATCTTGTGTATCGCATGGATTTGAAGCTAACTCGTTTGTTTCGCATGTAGTTGAAGCTATATGACTTATATCGCAAGTATCTGATGCTAAATCTATTGTTTCGCATGGATTTTAAGCTAAACCTTCTACATCGCATTAATTTGCAGCTTAATCATGTGTTTCGCATGGATTTGAAGCTAACTCCACCGTTTCGCCTTCATTTGAAGCTATGTCACTAATATCGCCAGTATCTGAAGCTAAATCATTTGTTTCGCATGGATTTGAAGCTAAACCTTCTACATCGCATTGATTTGAAGCTAAATCATGCGTATCGCTTGGATTTGAAGCTAAACATTCCACATTGCACTGATTTCAAGCTAAATCATGTGTTTCGCTTGGATTTGAAGCTAACTCGACCGTTTCGCCTGCATTTGATGCTATGTCACTTATACCACAAGTATTTGAAGCTAAATCATGTGTTTCGCATGGATTTGAAGCTAAATCATGTGTTTCGCTTGGATTTGAGGTTAAATCATGTGTTTCGCTTGGATTAGAAGCTAAGTCGTTTGTTTCGCCAGTATTTGAAGCTACATCATTCATATCGCAATTATTTGCTGCTAAATCATGTGTTTCGCATGGATTTGAAGCTAACTCGTTTGTTGCGCATGCAGTTGAAGCTAAATCATGTATATCACAAGTATATGAAGCGAAACCATATGTTCCGCATGGATTTGATGCTATACCTTCTACATCGTAATGATTTTAAGCTAAATCTTGTGTTTCGCTTGGATTTGAAGCTAAACCTTCTACATCGTATTGATTTGAAGCTAAATCATGTGTTTCGCATGGATTTGAGGCTAACTCGTTCGTTTCGCATGGATTTAAAGATTTCTCGTTTGTATCGCCTGCATTTGAAGCTATATCATTTATATCGCAAGTATTTGAAGCTAAATCATTTGTGTCGAATAGATTTGAAGCTAAACATTTTACGTCGCATTGATTTGAAGCTAAATCTTGTGTATCGCATGGATTTGAAGCTAACTCGTTTGTTTCGCATGTAGTTGAAGCTATATGACTTATATCGCAAGTATCTGATGCTAAATCTATTGTTTCGCATGGATTTTATGCTAAACCTTCTACATCGCATTGATTTGCTGCCAAATCATATGTTTTGCATGGATTTGTAGCTAACTCGTTCCTTTCGCCTGAGTTTGATGCTATATCACTCATATCGCAAGTATTTGAAGTTAAGTCTTTTGTGTCGCATGGATTTGAGGCTAAACCTTCTACATCGCATTAATTTGCAGCTTAATCATGTGTTTCGCATGGATTTGAAGCTAACTCCACCGTTTCGCCTTCATTTGAAGCTATGTCACTAATATCGCCAGTATCTGAAGCTAAATCATTTGTTTCGCATGGATTTGAAGCTAAACCTTCTACATCGCATTGATTTGAAGCTAAATCATGCGTATCGCTTGGATTTGAAGCTAAACATTCCACATTGCACTGATTTCAAGCTAAATCATGTGTTTCGCTTGGATTTGAAGCTAACTCGACCGTTTCGCCTGCATTTGATGCTATGCCACTTATACCACAAGTATTTGAAGCTAAATCATGTGTTTCGCATGGATTTGAAGCTAAATCATGTGTTTCGCTTGGATTTGAGGTTAAATCATGTGTTTCACTTGGATTAGAAGCTAAGTCGTTTGTTTCGCCAGTATTTGAAGCTACATCATTCATATCGCAATTATTTGCTGCTAAATCATGTGTTTCGCATGGATTTGAAGCTAACTCGTTTGTTGCGCATGCAGTTGAAGCTAAATCATGTATATCACAAGTAATAAACCAATTGTTTCTCATGGCTTTGAAGGTAAACCATCTACATCGAATTCATTTGAAGCTAAATCATTTGTTTCGCATGGGTTTGAAGCTAAGACATCTAGTTCGCATTAATTTGAAGCTAAATCATTAGTTTCGCATGGATTAGATGCTATATCGTTTGTTTCGTCTGCATTTGAGGCTATATCACTTATATTGCAAGTATCTGAAGCTAATTCATTTGTTTCGCATGGATTTGAAGCTAAGCCTTCTACATCGCATTGATTTGTAGCTAAATCATGTGTTTCGCATGGATTTGAAGCTAACTCATTTGTTTCGCATTCAGTTGTATCTAAATAATGTATATCACAAGTATCTGAAGCTAATTCATTTGTTTCGCATGGATTTGAAGCTAAGCCTTCTACATAGCATTGATTTGCAGCTAAATCATGTGTTTCGCATGGATTTGAAGCTGACTCATTTGTTTCGCATTCAGTTGTATCTAAATAATGTATATCACAAGTATTTGTAGCTAATCCATTTGATTCGCATGGATTTGAAGCTAAGCCTCTTCTACTTCGCGTTGATTTGAAGCTAAATCATGTGTTTCGCATGGATTTGAAGCTGACTCATTTGTTTCGCATTCAGTTGTATCTAAATAATGTATATCACAAGTATTTGTAGCTAATCCATTTGATTCGCATGGATTTGAAGCTAAGCCTTCTACATCGCACTGATTTGTAGCTAAATCATGTGTTTCGCTTGAATTTGAAGCTAAGCCTTCTACTACACCTTGATTTGAAGCAAAATCATATGTTTCGCGCGGATTTGAAGCTAACTTGGTTGTTTCGCATGGAGTTGATGCTAAATCATGTATTTCACAAGTATCTGAAGCTAAACCATTTGTTTCGCGTGAAATTGCATCTAAATCATGTGTTTTGCATGAATTTGAACCTAGATCTTGTCTTCCTTATGCATTTGAAGCTTAATCATGCATCGACTTGGAGCTAACTGGTTTGTTTCGTCTGCATTTGAAGCCAAATCAGTTTTATATCGCACGTATGTGAAGCTAAATGATTTGTGGCGCATGTATTTGTAGCTAAACCTTCTACATCGCATTGATTTGAAGCTTAATCATGTGTTTCGCATGGATTTGAAGCTAACTCGTTCGTTTCGCATGGATTTAAAGATTTCTCGTTTGTATCGCCTGCATTTGAAGCTATATCATTTATATCGCAAGTATTTGAAGCTAAATCATTTGTGTCGAATACATTTGAAGCTAAACATTTTACGTCGCATTGATTTGAAGCTAACTCGTTTGTTTCGCATGTAGTTGAAGCTATATGACTTATATCGCAAGTATCTGATGCTAAATCTATTGTTTCGCATGGATTTTAAGCTAAACCTTCTACATCGCATTGATTTGCAGCCAAATCATACGTTTCGCATGGATTTGAAGCTAAGCATTCTAATTCGCACTGATTTGAAGCTAAATCACGTGTATCGCTTGAATTTGAAGCTAACTCGTTTGTTTCGCATGTAGTTGAAGCTAAATCATGTATATCACAAGTATATGAAGCGAAACCATATGTTCCGCATGGAATTGAAGCTATACCTTCTACATCGTAATGATTTTAAGCTAAATCTTGTGTTTCGCTTGGATTTGAAGCTAAACCTTCTACATCGTATTGATTTGAAGCTAAATCATGTGTTTCGCATGGATTTGAGGCTAACTCGTTCGTTTCGCATGGATTTAAAGATTTCTCGTTTGTATCGCCTGCATTTGAAGCTATATCATTTATATCGCAAGTATTTGAAGCTAAATCATTTGTGTCGAATAGATTTGAAGCTAAACATTTTACGTCGCATTGATTTGAAGCTAAATCTTGTGTATCGCATGGATTTGAAGCTAACTCGTTTGTTTCGCATGTAGTTGAAGCTATATGACTTATATCGCAAGTATCTGATGCTAAATCTATTGTTTCGCATGGATTTTAAGCTAAACCTTCTACATCGCATTGATTTGCTGCCAAATCATATGTTTTGCATGGATTTGTAGCTAACTCGTTCCTTTCGCCTGAGTTTGATGCTATATCACTCATATCGCAAGTATTTGAAGTTAAGTCTTTTGTGTCGCATGGATTTGAGGCTAAACCTTCTGCATCGCATTAATTTGCAGCTTAATCATGTGTTTCGCATGGATTTGAAGCTAACTCCACCGTTTCGCCTTCATTTGAAGCTATGTCACTAATATCGCCAGTATCTGAAGCTAAATCATTTGTTTCGCATGGATTTGAAGCTAAACCTTCTACATCGCATTGATTTGAAGCTAAATCATGCGTATCGCTTGGATTTGAAGCTAA
Source organism: Megalopta genalis (assembly GCF_051020955.1). Lineage (NCBI taxonomy): Eukaryota > Metazoa > Arthropoda > Insecta > Hymenoptera > Halictidae > Megalopta > Megalopta genalis. The sequence goes on along the minus strand of NC_135015.1, from coordinate 34,511 downwards.
ACATTCCACATTGCACTGATTTCAAGCTAAATCATGTGTTTCGCTTGGATTTGAAGCTAACTCGACCGTTTCGCCTGCATTTGATGCTATGTCACTTATACCACAAGTATTTGAAGCTAAATCATGTGTTTCGCATGGATTTGAAGCTAAATCATGTGTTTCGCTTGGATTTGAGGTTAAATCATGTGTTTCGCTTGGATTAGAAGCTAAGTCGTTTGTTTCGCCAGTATTTGAAGCTACATCATTCATATCGCAATTATTTGCTGCTAAATCATGTGTTTCACATGGATTTGAAGCTAACTCGTTTGTTGCGCATGCAGTTGAAGCTAAATCATGTATATCACAAGTAATAAACCAATTGTTTCTCATGGCTTTGAAGGTAAACCATCTACATCGAATTCATTTGAAGCTAAATCATTTGTTTCGCATGGATTTGAAGCTAAGGCATCTAGTTCGCATTAATTTGAAGCTAAATCATTAGTTTCGCATGGATTAGATGCTATATCGTTTGTTTCGTCTGCATTTGAGGCTATATCACTTATATTGCAAGTATCTGAAGCTAATTCATTTGTTTCGCATGGATTTGAAGCTAAGCCTTCTACATCGCATTGATTTGTAGCTAAATCATGTGTTTCGCATGGATTTGAAGCTAACTCATTTGTTTCGCATTCAGTTGTATCTAAATAATGTATATCACAAGTATCTGAAGCTAATTCATTTGTTTCGCATGGATTTGAAGCTAAGCCTTCTACATAGCATTGATTTGCAGCTAAATCATGTGTTTCGCATGGATTTGAAGCTGACTCATTTGTTTCGCATTCAGTTGTATCTAAATAATGTATATCACAAGTATTTGTAGCTAATCCATTTGATTCGCATGGATTTGAAGCTAAGCCTCTTCTACTTCGCGTTGATTTGAAGCTAAATCATGTGTTTCGCATGGATTTGAAGCTGACTCATTTGTTTCGCATTCAGTTGTATCTAAATAATGTATATCACAAGTATTTGTAGCTAATCCATTTGATTCGCATGGATTTGAAGCTAAGCCTTCTACATCGCACTGATTTGTAGCTAAATCATGTGTTTCGCTTGAATTTGAAGCTAAGCCTTCTACTACACCTTGATTTGAAGCAAAATCATATGTTTCGCGCGGATTTGAAGCTAACTTGGTTGTTTCGCATGGAGTTGATGCTAAATCATGTATTTCACAAGTATCTGAAGCTAAACCATTTGTTTCGCGTGAAATTGCATCTAAATCATGTGTTTTGCATGAATTTGAACCTAGATCTTGTCTTCCTTATGCATTTGAAGCTTAATCATGCATCGACTTGGAGCTAACTGGTTTGTTTCGTCTGCATTTGAAGCCAAATCAGTTTTATATCGCACGTATGTGAAGCTAAATGATTTGTGGCGCATGTATTTGTAGCTAAACCTTCTACATCGCATTGATTTGAAGCTTAATCATGTGTTTCGCATGGATTTGAAGCTAACTCGTTCGTTTCGCATGGATTTAAAGATTTCTCGTTTGTATCGCCTGCATTTGAAGCTATATCATTTATATCGCAAGTATTTGAAGCTAAATCATTTGTGTCGAATACATTTGAAGCTAAACATTTTACGTCGCATTGATTTGAAGCTAACTCGTTTGTTTCGCATGTAGTTGAAGCTATATGACTTATATCGTAAGTATCTGATGCTAAATCTATTGTTTCGCATGGATTTTAAGCTAAACCTTCTACATCGCATTGATTTGCAGCCAAATCATACGTTTCGCATGGATTTGAAGCTAAGCATTCTAATTCGCACTGATTTGAAGCTAAATCACGTGTATCGCTTGAATTTGAAGCTAACTCGTTTGTTTCGCATGTAGTTGAAGCTAAATCATGTATATCACAAGTATATGAAGCGAAACCATATGTTCCGCATGGAATTGAAGCTATACCTTCTACATCGTAATGATTTTAAGCTAAATCTTGTGTTTCGCTTGGATTTGAAGCTAAACCTTCTACATCGTATTGATTTGAAGCTAAACCTTCTACATCGTATTGATTTGAAGCTAAATCATGTGTTTCGCATGGATTTGAGGCTAACTCGTTCGTTTCGCATGGATTTAAAGATTTCTCGTTTGTATCGCCTGCATTTGAAGCTATATCATTTATATCGCAAGTATTTGAAGCTAAATCATTTGTGTCGAATAGATTTGAAGCTAAACATTTTACGTCGCATTGATTTGAAGCTAAATCTTGTGTATCGCATGGATTTGAAGCTAACTCGTTTGTTTCGCATGTAGTTGAAGCTATATGACTTATATCGCAAGTATCTGATGCTAAATCTATTGTTTCGCATGGATTTTAAGCTAAACCTTCTACATCGCATTGATTTGCTGCCAAATCATATGTTTTGCATGGATTTGTAGCTAACTCGTTCCTTTCGCCTGAGTTTGATGCTATATCACTCATATCGCAAGTATTTGAAGTTAAGTCTTTTGTGTCGCATGGATTTGAGGCTAAACCTTCTACATCGCATTAATTTGCAGCTTAATCATGTGTTTCGCATGGATTTGAAGCTAACTCCACCGTTTCGCCTTCATTTGAAGCTATGTCACTAATATCGCCAGTATCTGAAGCTAAATCATTTGTTTCGCATGGATTTGAAGCTAAACCTTCTACATCGCATTGATTTGAAGCTAAATCATGCGTATCGCTTGGATTTGAAGCTAAACATTCCACATTGCACTGATTTCAAGCTAAATCATGTGTTTCGCTTGGATTTGAAGCTAACTCGACCGTTTCGCCTGCATTTGATGCTATGTCACTTATACCACAAGTATTTGAAGCTAAATCATGTGTTTCGCATGGATTTGAAGCTAAATCATGTGTTTCGCTTGGATTTGAGGTTAAATCATGTGTTTCGCTTGGATTAGAAGCTAAGTCGTTTGTTTCGCCAGTATTTGAAGCTACATCATTCATATCGCAATTATTTGCTGCTAAATCATGTGTTTCACATGGATTTGAAGCTAACTCGTTTGTTGCGCATGCAGTTGAAGCTAAATCATGTATATCACAAGTAATAAACCAATTGTTTCTCATGGCTTTGAAGGTAAACCATCTACATCGAATTCATTTGAAGCTAAATCATTTGTTTCGCATGGATTTGAAGCTAAGGCATCTAGTTCGCATTAATTTGAAGCTAAATCATTAGTTTCGCATGGATTAGATGCTATATCGTTTGTTTCGTCTGCATTTGAGGCTATATCACTTATATTGCAAGTATCTGAAGCTAATTCATTTGTTTCGCATGGATTTGAAGCTAAGCCTTCTACATCGCATTGATTTGTAGCTAAATCATGTGTTTCGCATGGATTTGAAGCTAACTCATTTGTTTCGCATTCAGTTGTATCTAAATAATGTATATCACAAGTATCTGAAGCTAATTCATTTGTTTCGCATGGATTTGAAGCTAAGCCTTCTACATAGCATTGATTTGCAGCTAAATCATGTGTTTCGCATGGATTTGAAGCTGACTCATTTGTTTCGCATTCAGTTGTATCTAAATAATGTATATCACAAGTATTTGTAGCTAATCCATTTGATTCGCATGGATTTGAAGCTAAGCCTCTTCTACTTCGCGTTGATTTGAAGCTAAATCATGTGTTTCGCATGGATTTGAAGCTGACTCATTTGTTTCGCATTCAGTTGTATCTAAATAATGTATATCACAAGTATTTGTAGCTAATCCATTTGATTCGCATGGATTTGAAGCTAAGCCTTCTACATCGCACTGATTTGTAGCTAAATCATGTGTTTCGCTTGAATTTGAAGCTAAGCCTTCTACTACACCTTGATTTGAAGCAAAATCATATGTTTCGCGCGGATTTGAAGCTAACTTGGTTGTTTCGCATGGAGTTGATGCTAAATCATGTATTTCACAAGTATCTGAAGCTAAACCATTTGTTTCGCGTGAAATTGCATCTAAATCATGTGTTTTGCATGAATTTGAACCTAGATCTTGTCTTCCTTATGCATTTGAAGCTTAATCATGCATCGACTTGGAGCTAACTGGTTTGTTTCGTCTGCATTTGAAGCCAAATCAGTTTTATATCGCACGTATGTGAAGCTAAATGATTTGTGGCGCATGTATTTGTAGCTAAACCTTCTACATCGCATTGATTTGAAGCTTAATCATGTGTTTCGCATGGATTTGAAGCTAACTCGTTCGTTTCGCATGGATTTAAAGATTTCTCGTTTGTATCGCCTGCATTTGAAGCTATATCATTTATATCGCAAGTATTTGAAGCTAAATCATTTGTGTCGAATACATTTGAAGCTAAACATTTTACGTCGCATTGATTTGAAGCTAACTCGTTTGTTTCGCATGTAGTTGAAGCTATATGACTTATATCGTAAGTATCTGATGCTAAATCTATTGTTTCGCATGGATTTTAAGCTAAACCTTATACATCGCATTGATTTGCAGCCAAATCATACGTTTCGCATGGATTTGAAGCTAAGCATTCTAATTCGCACTGATTTGAAGCTAAATCACGTGTATCGCTTGAATTTGAAGCTAACTCGTTTGTTTCGCATGTAGTTGAAGCTAAATCATGTATATCACAAGTATATGAAGCGAAACCATATGTTCCGCATGGAATTGAAGCTATACCTTCTAAATCGTAATGATTTTAAGCTAAATCTTGTGTTTCGCTTGGATTTGAAGCTAAACCTTCTACATCGTATTGATTTGAAGCTAAACCTTCTACATCGTATTGATTTGAAGCTAAATCATGTGTTTCGCATGGATTTGAGGCTAACTCGTTCGTTTCGCATGGATTTAAAGATTTCTCGTTTGTATCGCCTGCATTTGAAGCTATATCATTTATATCGCAAGTATTTGAAGCTAAATCATTTGTGTCGAATAGATTTGAAGCTAAACATTTTACGTCGCATTGATTTGAAGCTAAATCTTGTGTATCGCATGGATTTGAAGCTAACTCGTTTGTTTCGCATGTAGTTGAAGCTATATGACTTATTTCGCAAGTATCTGATGCTAAATCTATTGTTTCGCATGGATTTTAAGCTAAACCTTCTACATCGCATTGATTTGCTGCCAAATCATATGTTTTGCATGGATTTGTAGCTAACTCGTTCCTTTCGCCTGAGTTTGATGCTATATCACTCATATCGCAAGTATTTGAAGTTAAGTCTTTTGTGTCGCATGGATTTGAGGCTAAACCTTCTACATCGCATTAATTTGCAGCTTAATCATGTGTTTCGCATGGATTTGAAGCTAACTCCACCGTTTCGCCTTCATTTGAAGCTATGTCACTAATATCGCCAGTATCTGAAGCTAAATCATTTGTTTCGCATGGATTTGAAGCTAAACCTTCTACATCGCATTGATTTGAAGCTAAATCATGCGTATCGCTTGGATTTGAAGCTAAACATTCCACATTGCACTGATTTCAAGCTAAATCATGTGTTTCGCTTGGATTTGAAGCTAACTCGACCGTTTCGCCTGCATTTGATGCTATGTCACTTATACCACAAGTATTTGAAGCTAAATCATGTGTTTCGCATGGATTTGAAGCTAAATCATGTGTTTCGCTTGGATTTGAGGTTAAATCATGTGTTTCGCTTGGATTTTAAGCTAAACCTTCTACATCGTATTGATTTGAAGCTAAATCATGTGTTTCGCTTGTATTTGAAGCTAACTCGACCTTTTCGCCTGCATTTGATGCTATGTCACTTATACCGCAAGTATTTGAAGCTAAATCATGTGTTTCGCATGGATTTGTAGCTAACTCGTTCCTTTCGCCTGAATTTGATGCTATATCACTCATATCGCAAGTATTTGAAGTTAAGTCATTTGTGTCGCATGGATTTGAGGCTAAACCTTCTACATCGCATTAATTTGCAGCTTAATCATGTGTTTCGCATGGATTTGAAGCTAACTCGTTTGTTTCCACTGCATTTGAAGCTATATCACTTATATCGCAAGTATCTGATGCTAACTTATTTGTTTCGCATGGATTTGAATCTAAACCTTCTACATCGCATTGATCTGAAGCTAAATCATGTGTTTCGCTTGGATTTGATGCTAAACCTTCTACATCGCATTGATTTGAAGCTAAATCATGTGTTTCGCTTGGATTTGAAGCTAAACATTCTACATTGCACTGATTTCAATCTAAATCTTGTGTTTCGCTTGGATTTGAAGCTAACTCCACCGTTTCGCCTTCATTTGATGCTATGTCACTAATATCGCCAGTATCTGAAGCTAAATCATTTGTTTCGCATGGATTTGAAGCTAAACCTTCTACATCGCATCGATTTGAAGCTAAACCTTCTACATCGCATTGATTTGAAGCTAAATCATGCGAATCGCTTGGATTTGAAGCTAAACATTCTACATTGCACTGATTTCAAGCTAAATCATGTGTTTCGCATGGATTTGAAGCTAACTCGTTCGTTTCGCATGGATTTAAAGATTTCTCGTTTGTATCGCCTGCATTTGAAGCTATATCATTTATATCGCAAGTATTTGAAGCTAAAACATTTGTGTCGAATAGATTTGAAGCTAAACATTTTACGTCGCATTGATTTGAAGCTAAAGCATGTGTTCCGCTCTTATTTAAAGCTAAACCGTCTACATCGCATTGATTTGAAGCTAAATCATGTGTTTCGCTTGGATTTGAAGCTAACTCGTTAGTTTCATCTGCATTCGAAGCTATATCACTTATCCCAAGTATCTGATGCTAAATCATTTGTGTCGTATGGATTTGAATCTAAACATTCTACATCGCATTGATTTGATCCTAAGTCATGTGTTTCGCATGGATTTGAAGCTAAACCTTCTACATCCCATTGATTTGAAGCTAAATCATGTGTTTCTCACTTGGATTTGATGCTAATCATTCTACATCGCATTGATTTGAAGCTAAAGCATGTGTTTCGCTTTCATTTGAAGCTAAACCTTCTACACCGCATTGATTTTAAGCTAAATCATGTGTTTCGCTTAGATTTGAAGCTAACTCGTTTGTTTCCTCTGCATTCGAAGCTATATCGCTTATATCGCAAGTATCTGAAGATAAATCACTTGTTTCGCATGGATTTGGTTCTAACTCGTTTGTTTCGTCTGCATTTGAAGCTATATCACTTATATCTCAAGTATCTGTAGCTAAATCATTTGTGTCGCATGGATTTGAATCTAATCATTCTACATCGCATTGATTTGAAGCTAAATCATGTGTTTCGCATGGATTTGAAGCTAAACTTTCTACATCCCATTGATTTGAAGCTAAATCATGTGTTTGTCGTTTGCATTTGAAGCTAATCATCCTACATCGCATTGATTTGAAGCTAAAGCATGTGTTTCGCTTTTATTTGAAGCTAAACCTTCTACATCGCATTGATTTTAAGCTAAATCATGAGTAACGCATGGATTGGAAGCTGACTCGTTTGTTTCGCCTGAATTTGAAGCTATGCCTTTTATATCGCAAGTATTTGAAGCTAAATCATTTGTGTCGCATGTATTTGGAGCCAAATCATGTGTTTCGCTTGGATTTGAAGCTAAACCTTCTACATCGCATTGATTTAAACCTAAATCATGTGTTACGCATGGATTTGAAGCTAAACCTTCTACATCGCATTGATTTGAAGCTAAATCATGTGTTTCTCCTTTGGATTTGTAGCTAATCATTCTACATCGCATTGATTTGAAGCTAAAGCATGTGTTTCGCTTTTATTTGAAGCTAAACCTTCTACATCGCATTGATTTTAAGCTAAATCGTTTGTTTCGCTTGTATTTGAAGCTAACTCGTTTGTTTCCTCTGCATTCGAAGCTATATCACATATCGCAAGTATCTGATGCTAAATCATTTGTTTCTCATGGATTTGATGCTAAACCTTCTACATCGCATTGATTTGCAGCTAAATCTTGTGTTCCGAATGGATGTGAAGATAAGTCGTGCGTTCCGACTGCATTTGATCCTATATCACTTATATCGCCAGTATCTGAAGCTAAATCATTTGTTCGCATGGATTTGGTGCTAACTCGTTTGTTTCGTCTGCATTTGAAGCTATATCACTTATATCTCAAGTATCTGTATCTAAATCATTTGTGTCGCATGGATTTGAATCTAAACATTCTGCATCGCATTGATTTGAAGCTAAATCATGTGTTTCGCATGGATTTGAAGCTAAACCTTCTACATCCCTTTGATTTGAAGCTAAATCAAGTGTTTCTCCTTTGGATTTGAAGCTACTCATTCTACATCGCATTGATTTGAAGCTAAATCATGAGTTTTGCTTTTATTTGAATCTAAACCTTCTACATCGCATTGATTTGAGGCTAAATCATGTGTTTCGCTTAGATTTGAAGCTAACTCGTTTTTTTCGCATGCAGCTGAATCTAAATAACGTATATCACAAGTATTTGTAGCTAAACCATTTGTTTCGCATGTATTCGAATTTAAGCCGTGTACTTCGAATTGATTTGAAGTTAAATCTTGTGTTTCGCATGGATTTGAAGCTGAACCTTCCACATTGCATTAATTTGAAGCTAAATAATCTGATTTGCATGGATTTGAAGCTGACTCGTCTGTTTCTCCTACATTTGAAGCTGTATCACTTATATAGCAAGTATCTGAAGCTATATCATTTGTTTCGCATGGATTTGTAGCTAAAACTTCTACGTCGCATTGATTTGAAGCTAAATCATGAGTTACGCATGGATTGGAAGCTGACTCGTTTGTTTCGCCTGAATTTGAAGCTATGCCTTTTATATCGCAAGTATTTGAAGCTAAATCATTTGTGTCGCATGTATTTGGAGCCAAATCATGTGTTTCGCTTGGATTTGAAGCTAAACCTTCTACATCGCATTGATTTAAACCTAAATCATGTGTTTCGCATGGATTTGAAGCTAAACCTTCTACATCGCATTGATTTGAAGCTAAATCATGTGTTTCTCCTTTGGATTTGTAGCTAATCATTCTACATCGCATTGATTTGAAGCTAAAGCATGTGTTCCGCTCTTATTTAAAGCCAAACCTTCTACATCGCGTTGATTTGAAGCTAAATCTTGTGCATCGCATGGATTTGAAGCTAAACCTTCTACATTGCGTTGATTTGAAGCTAAATCTTGTGCATCGCATAGATTTGAAGCTAAAACTTCTACATCCCATTCATTTGAAGCTAAATCATGTGTTTCTCCTTTGGATTTGAAGCTAATCATTCTACATCGCATTCATTTGAAGCTAAATCATGTGTTTCGCTTTTATTTGGAGCTAAACCGTCTACATCGCATTGATTTGAACCTAAATCTTGTGTTTCGCATGGATTTGAAACTAAAAATTCTACATCGCATTGATTATAAGCAAAATCTTGTGCATCGCATGGATTTGAAGCTAAACATCCTACATCGCATAGATTTGAAGCTAAATCATGTGTTTCGCGTGGATTTGAAGCTAACTCGTTTGTGTCGCGAGCAGTTGAAGCTATATCACTTATATCTCAAGTATCTGTAGCTAAATCATTTGTGTCGTATGGATTTGAAGCTAATCATTCTACATCGCATTGATTTGAACCTAAATCATGTGTTTCGCATGGATTTGAAGCTAAACCTTCTACATCCCATTGATTTGAAGCTAAATCATGTGTTTCTCCTTTGGATTTGAAGCTATTCATTCTACATCGCATTGATTTGAAGCTAGAGCATGTGTTCCGCTCTTATTTAAAGCCAAACCTTCTACATCGCGTTGATTTGAAGCTAAATCTTGTGCATCGCATGGATTTGAAGCTAAACCTTCTACATCGCGTTGATTTGAAGCTAAATATTGTGCATCGCATAGATTTGAAGCTAAAACTTCTACATCCCATTCATTTGAAGCTAAAACATGTGTTTCTCCTTTGATTTGAAGCTAATCATTCTACATCGCATTCATTTGAAGCTAAATCATGTGTTTCGCTTTTATTTGGATATAAACCGTCTACATCGCATTGATTTGAACCTAAATCTTGTGTTTCGCATGGATTTGAAACTAAAAATTCTACATCGCATTGATTATAAGCAAAATCTTGTGCATCGCATGGATTTGAAGCTAAACATCCTACATCGCATTGATTTGAAGCTAAATCATGTGTTTCGCGTGATTTGAAGCTAACTCGTTTGTTTCGCGAGCAGTTGAAGCTATATCACTTATATCTCAAGTATCTGTAGCTAAATCATTTGTGTCGTATGGATTTGAATCTAAACATTCTACATCGCATTGATTTGATCCTAAGTCATGTGTTTCGCATTGATTTGAAGCTAAACCTTCTACATCCCATTGATTTGAAGCTAAATCATGTGTTTTCTCACTTGGATTTGATGCTAATCATTCTACATCGCATTGATTTGAAGCTAAAGCATGTGTTTCGCTTTCATTTGAAGCTAAACCTTCTACACCGCATTGATTTTAAGCTAAATCATGTGTTTCGCTTAGATTTGAAGCTAACTCGTTTGTTTCCTCTGCATTCGAAGCTATATCGCTTATATCGCAAGTATCTGAAGATAAATCACTTGTTTCGCATGGATTTGGTTCTAACTCGTTTGTTTCGTCTGCATTTGAAGCTATATCACTTATATCTCAAGTATCTGTAGCTAAATCATTTGTGTCGCATGGATTTGAATCTAATCATTCTACATCGCATTGATTTGAAGCTAAATCATGTGTTTCGCATGGATTTGAAGCTAAACCTTCTACATCCCATTGATTTGAAGCTAAATCATGTGTTTCTCGTTTGCATTTGAAGCTAATCATCCTACATCGCATTGATTTGAAGCTAAAGCATGTGTTTCGCTTTTATTTGAAGCTAAACCTTCTACATCGCATTGATTTTAAGCTAAATCATGAGTAACGCATGGATTGGAAGCTGACTCGTTTGTTTCGCCTGAATTTGAAGCTATGCCTTTTATATCGCAAGTATTTGAAGCTAAATCATTTGTGTCGCATGTATTTGGAGCCAAATCATGTGTTTCGCTTGGATTTGAAGCTAAACCTTCTACATCGCATTGATTTAAACCTAAATCATGTGTTTCGCATGGATTTGAAGCTAAACCTTCTACATCGCATTGATTTGAAGCTAAATCATGTGTTTCTCCTTTGGATTTGTAGCTAATCATTCTACATCGCATTGATTTGAAGCTAAAGCATGTGTTTCGCTTTTATTTGAAGCTAAACCTTCTACATCGCATTGATTTTAAGCTAAATCGTGTGTTTCGCTTGTATTTGAAGCTAACTCGTTTGTTTCCTCTGCATTCGAAGCTATATCACTTATCGCAAGTATCTGATGCTAAATCATTTGTTTCTCATGGATTTGATGCTAAACCTTCTACATCGCATTGATTTGCAGCTAAATCTTGTGTTCCGCATGGATGTGAAGATAAGTCGTGCGTTTCGACTGCATTTGATCCTATATCACTTATATCGCCAGTATCTGAACCTAAATCATTTGTTTCGCATGGATTTGGTGCTAACTCGTTTGTTTCGTCTGCATTTGAAGCTATATCACTTATATCTCAAGTATCTGTATCTAAATCATTTGTGTCGCATGGATTTGAATCTAAACATTCTACATCGCATTGATTTGAAGCTAAATCATGAGTTTCGCATGGATTTGAAGCTAAACCTTCTACATCCCTTTGATTTGAAGCTAAATCAAGTGTTTCTCCTTTGGATTTGAAGCTACTCATTCTACATCGCATTGATTTGAAGCTAAATCATGAGTTTTGCTTTTATTTGAATCTAAACCTTCTACATCGCATTGATTTGAGGCTAAATCATGTGTTTCGCTTAGATTTGAAGCTAACTCGTTTTTTTCGCATGCAGCTGAATCTAAATAACGTATATCACAAGTATTTGTAGCTAAACCATTTGTTTCGCATGTATTCGAATTTAAGCCGTGTACTTCGAATTGATTTGAAGCTAAATATTGTGTTTCGCATGGATTTCAAACTAAACCTTCTACATCGCATTGATTATAAACACAATCTTGTGCATCGCACAGATTTGGAGCTAAACCATCTACATCGCATTCAGTTGAAGATAAATCATGTGATTCGCTTGGATTTGAAACTAAACCTTCTATATCGCATAGACTTGAAGCTAAGTAATTTGTATCGCATGGATTTGGTGCTAACTCGTTTGTTTCGTCTGCATTTGAAGCTGTATCACTTATATCTCAAGTATCTGTAGCTAAATCATTTGTGTCGCATGGATTTGAATCTAAACATTCTACATCGCATTGATTTGAAGCTAAATCATGTGTTTCGCATGGATTTGAAGCTAAACCTTCTACATCGCATTGATTTGAAGCTAAATCATGTGTTTCGCTTGGATTTGAAGCTAACTCGTTAGTTTCCTCTGCATTCGAAGCTATATCACTTATCGCAAGTATCTGATGCTAAATCATTTGTGTCGCATGGATTTGAAGCTAAACCTTCTACATCGCGTTGATTTGAAGCTAAATCTTGTGCATCGCATAGATTTGAAGCTAAACCTTCTACATCCCATTCATTTGAAGCTAAATCATGTGTTTCTCCTTTGGATTTGAAGCTAATCATTCTACATCGCGTTGATTTGAAGCTAAATCTTGTGCATCGCATGGATTTGAAGCTAAACCTTCTACATCGCGTTGATTTGAAGCTAAATCTTGTGCATCGCATAGATTTGAAGCTAAACCTTCTACATCCCATTCATTTGAAGCTAAATCATGTGTTTCTCCTTTGGATTTGAAGCTAATCATTCTACATCGCGTTGATTTGAAGCTAAATCTTGTGCATCGCATGGATTTGAAGCTAAACCTTCTACATCGCGTTGATTGAAGCTAATCTTGTGCATCGCATAGATTTGAAGCTAAACCTTCTACATCCCATTCATTTGAAGCTAAATCATGTGTTTCTCCTTTGGATTTGAAGCTAATCATTCTACATCGCGTTGATTTGAAGCTAAATCTTGTGCATCGCATGGATTTTGAAGCTAAACCTTCTACATCGCGTTGATTTGAAGCTAAATCTTGTGCATCGCATAGATTTGAAGCTAAAACTTCTACATCCCATTCATTTGAAGCTAAATCATGTGTTTCTCCTTTGGATTTGAAGCTAATCATTCTACATCGCATTCATTTGAAGCTAAATCATGTGTTTCGCTTTTATTTGGAGCTAAACCGTCTACATCGCATTGATTTGAACCTAAATCTTGTGTTTCGCATGGATTTGAAACTAAAAATTCTACATCGCATTGATTATAAACAAAATCTTGTGCATCGCATGGTTTTGGAGCTAAACCATCTACATCGCATTCAGTTGAAGATAAATCATGTGATTCGCTTGGATTTGAAGCTAAACCTTCTATATCGCATTGATTTGAAGCTAAGTAATTTGTTTCGCATGGATTTGGTGCTAACTCGTTTGTTTCGTGCATTTGAAGCTATATCACTTATATCTCAAGTATCTGTAGCTAAATCATTTGTGTCGCATGGATTTGAATCTAAAAATTCTACATCGCATTGATTTGAAGCTAAATCATGTGTTTCGCATTGATTTGAAGCCAAATCATGTGTTTCGCATGGATTTGAAGCTAAACCTTCTACATCCCATTGATTTGAAGCTAAATCATGTGTTTCTCCTTTTGGATTTGAAGCTAATCATTCTAAATCACATTGATTTGAAGCTAAAGCATGTGTTTCGCTTTTATTTGAAGCTAAACCTTCTACATCGCATTGATTTGAAGCTAAATCATGTGTTTCTCCTTTGGATTTGAAGCTAATCATTCTACATCGCATTGATTTGAAGCTAAAGCATGTGTTCCGCTCTTATTTAAAGCCAAACCTTCTACATCGCGTTGATTTGAAGCTAAATCTTGTGCATCGCATGGATTTGAAGCTAAACCTTCTACATCGCGTTGATTTGAACCTAAATCATGTGTTTCGCATGGATTTGAAGCTAAACCTTCTACATCCCTTTGACTTGAAGCTAAATCATGTGTTTCTCCTTTGGATTTGAAGCTACTCATTCTACATCGCATTGATTTGAAGCTAAAACATGTGTTTTGCTTTTATTTGAATCTAAACTTTCTACATCGCATTGATTTGAGGCTGAATCATGTGTTTCGCTTAGATTTGAAGCTAACTCGTTTGTTTCGCATGCAGCTGAATCTAAATAACGTATATCACAAGTATTTGTAGCTAAACCATTTGTTTCGCATGTATTCGAATTTAAGCCGTGTACTTCGAATTGATTTGAAGTTAAATCTTGTGTTTCGCATGGATTTGAAGCTGAACCTTCCACATTGCATTAATTTGAAGCTAAATAATCTGTTTTGCATGGATTTGAAGCTGACTCGTCTGTTTCTCCTACATTGAAGCTGTATCACTTATATAGCAAGTATCTGAAGCTATATCATTTGTTTCGCATGGATTTGTAGCTAAACCTTCTACATCGCATTGATTTGAAGCTAAATCATGTGTTTCGCTCGGATTTGAAGCTAACTCGTTAGTTTCCTCTGCATTCGAAGCTATATCACTTATCGCAAGTATCTGATGCTAAATCATTTGTGTCGCATGGATTTGAAGCTAAACCTTCTACATCGCGTTGATTTGAAGCTAAATCTTGTGCATCGCATAGATTTGAAGCTAAACCTTCTACATCCCATTCATTTGAAGCTAAATCATGTGTTTCTCCTTTGGATTTGAAGCTAATCATTCTACATCGCATTGATTTGAAGCTAAAGCATGTGTTCCGCTCTTATTTAAAGCCAAACCTTCTACATCGCGTTGATTTGAAGCTAAATCTTGTGCATCGCATGGATTTGAAGCTAAACCTTCTACATCGCGTTGATTTGAAGCTAAATCTTGTGCATCGCATAGATTTGAAGCTAAAACTTCTACATCCCATTCATTTGAAGCTAAATCATGTGTTTCTCCTTTGGATTTGAAGCTAATCATTCTACATCGCATTCATTTGAAGCTAAATCATGTGTTTCGCTTTTATTTGGAGCTAAACCGTCTACATCGCATTGATTTGAACCTAAATCTTGTGTTTCGCATGGATTTGAAACTAAAAATTCTACATCGCATTCATTATAAACAAAATCTTGTGCATCGCATGGATTTGGAGCTAAACCATCTACATCGCATTCAGTTGAAGTTAAATCATGTGATTCACTTGGATTTGAAGCTAAACCTTCTATATCGCATTGATTTGAAGCTAAGTAATTTGTTTCTCATGGATTTGGTGCTAACTCGTTTGTTTCGTCTGCATTTGAAGCTATATCACTTATATCTCAAGTTTCTGTAGCTAAATCATTTGTGTCGCATGGATTTGAATCTAAAAATTCTACATCGCATTGATTTGAAGCTAAATCATGTGTTTCGCATTGATTTGAAGCTAAATCATGTGTTTCGCATGGATTTGAAGCTAAACCTTCTACATCCCATTGATTTGAAGCTAAATCATGTGTTTCTCCTTTGGATTTGAAGCTAATCATTCTAAATCGCATTGATTTGATGCTAAAGCATGTGTTTCGCTTTTATTTGAAACTAAACCTTCTACATCGCAATGATTTGAAGCTAAATCATGTGTTTCTCCTTTGGATTTGAAGCTAATCATTCTACATCGCATTGATTTGAAGCTAAAGCATGTGTTCCGCTCTTATTTAAAGCCAAACCTTCTACATCGCGTTGATTTGAAGCTAAATCTTGTGCATCGCATGGATTTGAAGCTAAACTTTCTACATCGCGTTGATTTGAAGCTAAATGTTGTGCATCGCATAGATTTGAAGCTAAAACTTCTACATCCCATTCGTTTGAAGCTAAATCATGTGTTTCTCCTTTGGATTTGAAGCTAATCATTCTACATCGCATTCATTTGAAGCTAAATCATGTGTTTCGCTTTTATTTGGAGCTAAACCGTCTACATCGCATTGATTTGAACCTAAATCTTGTGTTTCGCATGGATTTGAAACTAAAAATTCTACATCGCATTGATTATAAGCAAAATCTGGTGCATCGCATGGATTTGAAGCTAAACATCCTACATCGCATTGATTTGAAGCTAAATCATGTGTTTCTCCTTTGGATTTGATGCTAATCATTCTACATCGCATTGATTTGCGCTAAAGCATGTGTTTCGCTTTTATTTGAAGCTAAACCTTCTACATCGCATTGATTTTAAGCTAAATCATGTGTTTCGCTTAGATTTGAAGCTAACTCGTTTGTTTGCTCTGCATTCGAAGCTATATCGCTTATATCGCAAGTATCTGAAGCTAAATCAGTTGTTTCGCATGGATTTGGTTCTAACTCGTTTGTTTCGTCTGCATTTGAAGCTATATCACTTATATCTCAAGTATCTGTAGCTAAATCATTTGTGTCGCATGGATTTGAATCTAATCATTCTACATCGCATTGATTTGAAGCTAAATCATGTGTTTCGCATGGATTTGAAGCTAAACCTTCTACATCCCATTGATTTGAAGCTAAATCATGTGTTTCTCGTTTGGATTTGAAGCTAATCATTCTACATCGCATTGATTTGAACCTAAATCATGTGTTTCGCATGGATTTGAAGCTAAACCTTCTACATCCCATTGATTTGAAGCTAAATCATGTGTTTCTCGTTTGGATTTGGAGCTAATCATTCTACATCGCATTGATTTGAACCTAAATCATGTGTTTCGCATGGATTTGAAGCTAAACCTTCTACATCCCATTGATTTGAAGCTAAATCATGTGTTTCTCCTTTGGATTTGAAGCTAATCATTCTACATCGCATTGATTTGAAGATAAAGCATGTGTTTCGCTTTTATTTGAAGCTAAATCTTCTACATCGCATTGATTTGAAGCTAAATCATGTGTTTCGCTTAGATTTGAAGCTAACTCGTTTGTTTCCTCTGCATTCGGAGCTATATCGCATATATCGCAAGTATCTGAAGCTATATCATTTGTTTCGCATGGATTTGGTGCTACTCGTTTGTTTCGTCTGCATTTGAAGCTATATCACTTATATCTCAAGTATCGGTAGCTAAATCATTTGTGTCGCATGGATTTGAATCTAATCATTCTACATCGCATTGATTTGAAGCTAAAGCATGTTTTTCGCTTTTATTTGAAGCTAAACCTTCTACATCGCATTGATTTTAAGCTAAATCATGTGTTTCTCCTTTGGATTTGAAGCTAATCATTCTACATCGCATTGATTTGAAGCTAAAGCATGTGTTCCGCCCTTATTTAAAGCCAAACCTTCTACATCGCGTTGATTTGAAGCTAAATCTTGTGCATCGCATGGATTTGAAGCTAAACCTTCTACATCGCGTTGATTTGAAGCTAAATCTTGTGCATCGCATAGATTTGAAGCTAAAACTTCTACATCCCATTCATTTGAAGCTAAATCATGTGTTTCTCCTTTGGATTTGAAGCTAATCATTCTACATCGCATTCATTTGAAGCTAAATCATGTGTTTCGCTTTTATTTGGAGCTAAACCGTCTACATCGCATTGATTTGAACCTAAATCTTGTGTTTCGCATGGATTCGAAACTAAAAATTCTACATCGCATTGATTATAAGCAAAATCTTGTGCATCGCATGGATTTGAAGCTAAACATCCTACATCGCATTGATTTGAAGCTAAATCATGTGTTTCGCGTGGATTTGAAGCTAACTCGTTTGTTTCGCGAGCAGTTGAAGCTATATCACTTTTATCTCAAGTATCTGTAGCTAAATCATTTGTGTCGTATGGATTTGAATCTAAACATTCTACATCGCATTGATTTGAACCTAAGTCATGTGTTTCGCATGGATTTGAAGCTAAACCTTCTACATCCCATTGATTTGAAGCTAAATCATGTGTTTCTCCTTTGGATTTGATGCTAATCATTCTACATCGCATTGATTTGAAGCTAAACATGTGTTTCGCTTTTATTTGAAGCTCAACCTTCTACATCGCGTTGATTTGAAGCTAAATCTTGTGCATCGCATGGATTTGAAGCTAAACTTTCTACATCGCGTTGATTTGAAGCTAAATCTTGTGCATCGCATAGATTTGAAGCTAAAACTTCTACATCCCATTCATTTGAAGCTAAATCATGTGTTTCTCCTTTGGATTTGAAGCTAATCATTCTACATCGCATTCATTTGAAGCTAAATCATGTGTTTCGCTTTTATTTGGAGCTAAACCGTCTACATCGCATTGATTTGAACCTAAATCTTGTGTTTCGCATGGATTTGAAACTAAAAATTCTACATCGCATTGATTATAAGCAAAATCTGGTGCATCGCATGGATTTGAAGCTAAACATCCTACATCGCATTGATTTGAAGCTAAATCATGTGTTTCTCCTTTGGATTTGAAGCTAAACCTTCTACATCCCATTGATTTGAAGCTAAATCATGTGTTTCTCCTTTGGATTTGAAGCTAATCATTCTACATCGCATTGATTTGAAGATAAAGCATGTGTTTCGCTTTTATTTGAAGCTAAATCTTCTACATCGCATTGATTTGAAGCTAAATCATGTGTTTCGCTTAGATTTGAAGCTAACTCGTTTGTTTCCTCTGCATTCGGAGCTATATCGCATATATCGCAAGTATCTGAAGCTATATCATTTGTTTCGCATGGATTTGGTGCTACTCGTTTGTTTCGTCTGCATTTGAAGCTATATCACTTATATCTCAAGTATCGGTAGCTAAATCATTTGTGTCGCATGGATTTGAATCTAATCATTCTACATCGCATTGATTTGAAGCTAAAGCATGTTTTTCGCTTTTATTTGAAGCTAAACCTTCTACATCGCATTGATTTTAAGCTAAATCATGTGTTTCTCCTTTGGATTTGAAGCTAATCATTCTACATCGCATTGATTTGAAGCTAAAGCATGTGTTCCGCTCTTATTTAAAGCCAAACCTTCTACATCGCGTTGATTTGAAGCTAAATCTTGTGCATCGCATGGATTTGAAGCTAAACCTTCTACATCGCGTTGATTTGAAGCTAAATCTTGTGCATCGCATAGATTTGAAGCTAAAACTTCTAAATCCCATTCATTTGAAGCTAAATCATGTGTTTCTCCTTTGGATTTGAAGCTAATCATTCTACATCGCATTCATTTGAAGCTAAATCATGTGTTTCGCTTTTATTTGGAGCTAAACCGTCTACATCGCATTGATTTGAACCTAAATCTTGTGTTTCGCATGGATTTGAAACTAAAAATTCTACATCGCATTGATTATAAGCAAAATCTTGTGCATCGCATGGATTTGAAGCTAAACATCCTACATCGCATTGATTTTAAGCTAAATCATGTGTTTCGCTTAGATTTGAAGCTAACTCGTTTGTTTCCTCTGCATTCGAAGCTATATCGCTTATATCGCAAGTATCTGAAGCTAAATCAGTTGTTTCGCATGGATTTGGTTCTAACTCGTTTGTTTCGTCTGCATTTGAAGCTATATCACTTATATCTCAAGTATCTGTAGCTAAATCATTTGTGTCGCATGGATTTGAATCTAAACATTCTACATCGCATTGATTTGAAGCTAAATCATGTGTTTCGCATGGATTTGAAGCTAAACCTTCTACATCCCATTGATTTGAAGCTAAATCATGTGTTCCTCGTTTGGATTTGAAGCTAATCATTCTACATCGCATTGATTTGAACCTAAATCATGTGCATCGCATGGATTTGAAGCTAACTCGTTTGTTTCGCATGCAGTTGATGGTGTATCACCTACATCCCAAGCGTTTGAAGCCAATCATTTGTTTCGCATGGATTTGAAGCTAAGACATCTAGTTCGCATTGATTTGAAGCTAAGTCGTGAGTTTCGCATGGATTAGAATATAACTCGTTCGTTTCCTCTGCATTCGAAGCTATATCACTTATATCGCAAGTATCTGATGCTATACCATTTGTTTCGGATGGATTTGATGCTAAACATTCTACATCGCATTGATTTGAAGACAAATCATGTGATTCGCTTAGATTTGAAGGAGAACCTTCTACATCGCATTGATTTGAAGCTAAATCATGTGCATCGCATGGATTTGAAGCTAACTCGTTTGTTTCGCATGCAGTTGATGGTGTATCATCTACATCCCAAGCGTTTGAAGCCAATCATTTGTTTCGCATGGATTTGAAGCTAAGACATCTAGTTCGCATTGATTTGAAGCTAAGTCGTGAGTTTCGCATGGATTAGAATATAACTCGTTCGTTTCCTCTGCATTCGAAGCTATATCACTTATATCGCAAGTATCTGATGCTATATCATTTGTTTCGGATGGATTTGATGCTAAACATTATACATCGCATTGATTTGAAGACAAATCATGTGATTCGCTTAGATTGAAGCTAAACCTTCTACATCCCATTGACTTGAAGCTAAATCATGTGTTTCTCCATTGGATTTGAAGCTAATCGTTCTACATCGCATTGATTTGAAACTAAATCATGTGTTTCGCTTTTATTTGAAGCTAAACCTTCTACATCGCATTGATTGAGGCTAAATCATGTGTTTAGCTTAGATTTGAAGCTAACTCGTTTGTTTCGCATGCAGCTGAATCTAAATAACGTATATCACAATTATTTGTAAGTTAAACCTTTTGTTTCGCATGTATTCGAATTTAAGCCGTGTACTTCGAATTGATTTGAAGCTAAATCTTGTGTTTCGCATGGATTTGAAGCTGAACCTTCCACATTGCATTAATTTGAAGCTAAATAATCTGTTTCGCATGGATTTGAAGCTGACTCGTCTGTTTCTCCTACATTTGAAGCTGTATCACTTATATAGCAAGTGTCTGATGCTAAATGATTTGTATCGCATGGATTTGAAGCTAAACCTTCTACATCGTATTGATTTGCAGCTAAATCATGTGATTCGCATGATTTTGAACCCAAATCTTGTCTTTCTTATGCATTTGAAGCTTAATCATGCGGTTCGCATGGATTTGAAGCAAACTCGTTCGTTTCGCGTTCATTTGAATCTATATCACTTATATCGCAAGTATTTGAAGCTAAATCATGTGTATCGCGTGGATTTTGAAGCTAACCCGTTTGATTCGTCTGCATTTGAAGCTATATCACTTATATCCCAAGTGTTTGAAGCTAAATCATTTGTTTCGCATGGATTTGAAGCTAAACCTTCTACATCGCATTGATTTGAAGCTAAATCATGTGTTTCGCTTGGATTTGAATCTAACTTGTTTGTTTGGTCTGCATTCGAATCTATATCATTTATATCGCAAGTTTCTGAAGCTAAATCATTTGTGTCGCATGGATTTGAAGCTAAGACATCTAGGTCGCATTGATTTGTAGTTGTACCACGTGTATCGCTTGGACTAGAAGCTAACTCGTTTGTTTCGCCTGCATTTGAAGCTATATCACTTATATCCCAAGTGTTTGAAGCTAAGTCATTTGTTTCGCATGAATTTGAAGCTAAACCTTCTACATAGCATTGATTTGAAGCTTAATCATGTGTTTTGCATGGATTTGAAGCTAACTCGTTTGTTTCCCCTGCATTTGAAGCTATATCTCTTACATCGCAAGTTTCTGATGCTAAATCATTTGTTTCGCATGGATTTGATGCTAAACCTTCTACATGGCATTGATTTGACGCTAAATCATGTGTTTCGCTTGGATTTGAAGCTAACACGTTCGTTTCGCCTGCATTTGTATCTATATCACTTATATCGCAAGTATTTAATGCTAAATCATTTGTGTCGCAAGGATTTGAAGCTAAACCACCTACGTCGCATTGATTTGAAGCTAAATCATGTGTTTCGCTTGGATTTGAAACTAACTCGTTTGATTCGCATGCAGCTGAAGCTGTATCACCTATATCCCAAATGATTGAATCTAAATCATTTGTTTCGCATGGATTTGAAGCAAAACCTTCTACATCCCATTGGTTTGAAGCAAAATCATGAGTTTCGCTTGGTTTTGAAGCTAAACCTTCTACGTCGCATTGATTACAAGCTAAATCATGTGTTTCGCTTGGATTTGAATCTAACTTGTTTGTTTGGTCTGCATTCGAATCTATATCACTTATATCGCCAGTATCTGAAGCTAAATCATTTGTGTCGCATGGATTTGAAGCTAAGACATCTAGTTCGCATTGATTTGTAGCTATATCACGTGTTTCGCTTGGACTAGAAGCTAACTCGTTTGTTTCGCCTGCATTTGATGCTATATCACTTATATCGCAAGTATCTGAAGCTTAATCATTCGTTTCGCATGGATTTGAAGCTAAATCATGAGTTTCGCATGAATTAGAAGCTAACTCGTTTGTTTCGCCTGCATTTGAAGTTATATCACTTATATCGCAAGTATCTGATGCTAAATGATTTGTATCGCATGGATTTGAAGCTGAACCTTCTACGTCGCATTGATTTGCAGCTAAATCATGTGTTTCGTATGGATTTGAAGCTAACTCATTTGTTTCGCATGCAGTTGTAGTTAAATAATTTATATCACATGTATTTGTAGCTAAACCATTTGTTTCGCACGGATATGAAGCTAAGCCTTCCACTTCGCATTGATTTGAAGCAAAATCATGTGTATCGCATGGATTTTGAAGCTAACTCGTTTGAATCGTCTGCATTTGAAACTATATCACTTATATCCCAAGTGTTTGAATCTAAGTCATTTGTTTCGCATGAATTTGAAGCTAAACCTTCTACATCGCATTGATTTGCAGCTAAATCATGTGTTTCGAATGGATTTGAAGCTAACTCGTTTGATTCGTCTGCATTTGAAGCTATATCACTTATTTCGCAAGTATCTGAAGCTAAATCTTTTGTGTCGCATGGATTTGAAGCTGAACCTTCTACATAGCATTGATTTGAAGTTAAATCATGTGTTTCGCAAGGACTTGAAGCTAAACCTTCTACTTCGCAATGATTTGCAGCTAACTCATGTGTTTCGCATGGATTTGAAGCTAACTCGTTTGTTTCCCCTGCATTTGAAGCTATATCACTTATATCGCAAGTATCTGAACCTAAGTCATTTGTTTCACATGGATTTGAAGCTAAGACATTTAGTTCGCATTAATTTGAAGCTAAATCATGAGTTTCGCATGGATTAGAAGCTAACTCGTTTGATTCGTCTGCATTTGAAGCTATATCACTTATATCCCAAGTGTTTGAAGCTAAGTCATTTGTTTCGCATGAATTTGAAGCTAAACCTTCAACATAGCATTGATTTGAAGCTTAATCATGTGTTTTGCATGGATTTGAAGCTAACTCGTTTGTTTCCCCTGCATTTGAAGCTATATCTCTTACATCGCAAGTTTCTGATGCTAAATCATTTGTTTCGCATGGATTTGATGCTAAACCTTCTACATCGCATTGATTTGACGCTAAATCATGTGTTTCGCTTGGATTTGATGTTAACTCTTTTGTGTCGTCTGCATTTGAATCTATATCACTTATATCGCAAGTATCTGGAGCTAACTCATGTGTATCGCATGGATTTGGAAGCTAATTCGTTGATTCGTCTGCATTTGAAGCTATATCACTTATATCCCAAGTGTTTGAAGCTGAGTCATTTGGTTCGCATGAATTTGAAGCTAAACTTTCTACATAGCATTGATTTGAAGCTAAATCATGTGTATCGCATGGATTTTGAAGCTAACTCGTTTGATTCGTCTGCATTTGAAGCTATATCACTTATATCCCAAGTATTTGAAGCTAAGTCATGTGTTTCGCATGGATTTGGAGCTAACTCGTTTGTTTCCCCTGAATTTGAGGCTATATCACTTATATCGCAAGTATGTGAACCTAAATCATTTATTTCGCATGGATTTGAAGCTATGCCTTCTACTTCGCATTGATTTGAAGCCAAATCATGTGTATCGCATGGAATTTGAAGCTAACTCGTTTGATTCATCTGCATTTGAAGCTATATCACTTATATCCCTAGTGTGTGAAGCAAAATCATTTGTTTCGCATGGATTTGAAGCTAAACCTTCTACATCGCATTGATTTGACGCAAAATCATGTGTATCGCATGGATTTTGTAGCTAACTCGATTATTTCGTCTACATTTGAAGCTATATCACTTATATCCCAAGTGTTTGCAGCTAAATCATTTGTTTCGCATGGATTTGAAGATAAACCTTCTACATCATATTGATTTGAAGCTAAATCATGTGTATCGCATGGATTTTGAAGCTAACTCCTTTGATTCGTCTGCATTTGAAGCTATATCACTTATGTCCCAAGTGTTTGAAGCTAAGTCATTTGTTTCGCATGTATTTGAAGCTAAGGCTTCTACATAGCATTGATTTGAATCTTAATCATGTGTTTTGCATGGAATTGAAGTTAACTCGTTTGTTTCCTCCACATTTGAAGCTATATCATTTATATCGAAAGTATCTGATGCTAAATCATTTGTTTCGCATGGATTTGAAGCTAAACCTTCTACATCGCATCAATTTGAAGATAAATCTTGTGTATCCCATGGATTTGAAGCTAAACTATGTCTGCATTCGATGCTGTATCACTCACATCGCAAGTATCTGAAGCTAAATCATTTGTGTCGCATGGATTTGAAGATGAACCTTCTACACAGCATTGATTTGAGGCAAAATCATGTGTTTCGCATGGATTTCAAGCTAAACATTCTAGATCGCAATGATTTGCAGCTAAGTCATGTGTTTCGCACGGATTTGAAGCTAACTCGTTTGCTTCGCTTGCAGTTGAAGCTAAATCATGTATAACACAAGTAATGGAAGCTACACCAATTGTTTCTCATGGATTTGAAGCTAAATCATGTGTTTCGCATGAATTTGAACCTAGATCTTGTCTTCCTTATGCATTTGAAGCTTAATCATGCTTGGATTTGAAGGTAACCGGTTTGTTTCGTCTGCATTTGAAGCTGTATCACTTATATCGCACGTATGTGAAGCGAAATCATTTGTGGCGCATGGATTTGAAGATAAACCTTCTACATCGCATTGATATGAAGCTAAATCAAGCGTTTCGCTTGGATTTGAAGCTAACTCGTTTGTTTTGCATGCAGTTGAATCTAAATCTTGTATATCATAAGTATCTGGAGCTAAACAATTCGTTTCACATGTATTGATGCTAAACCACGTGTTCCCTATGAATTTCAACCTAAATCATGTGTTTCGCGCGCATTTGAATTTTATTCAAGTTTTTTGCATGGATTTGAAGCTAACTCTTTTGTTCTGCCTGCATTTTAAGCTATTTCATTTGTAGCGCAAGTATTTGAAGCTAAATCATTCGTTTCGCATGGATTTGAAGCTGACCCATCTACATCGCATTGATTTGAAGCTAACTCGTTTGTTTCGCATGCAGTTGAAGGTAATTCATGTATATCACAAGTATTTGAAGCTATACCATTTGATTCGCATGGGTTTTAAGCTAAGCCTTCTACTTTGCATTGAATTGAAGCTAAATCGTGTGTTTCGCATTGATTTGAAGCTAAATCATGTGTTTCGCATGGATTTGAATCTAACTCGTTTGATTCGTCTGCAGTTGAAGCTAAACCATGTATATCACAAGTAATGGAAGCTACACCAATTGTTTCTCATGGATTTGAAGCTAAATCACGTGTTTTGCATGGATTTGAAGCTAACTCGCTCGTTTCGCCTCCTTTTGAAGCTATATCACTTATATTCGCAAGTATTTGCAGCTAAATCATACGTTTCGCTTGGATTTGAAACTAAGCCTTCTACTTAGCATTGATTTGTAGCTAACCCATTTGATTCGCAAGAATATGAAGCTAAACCATGTCTTTCGCATGAATCTGAATTTAAATCGTGTGTTTCACATGGATTTGTAGCTAACACGTTTGTTTCGCATGCATTTGAAGCTATATCACTTATTTTCGCAAGTATTTGAAGCTAAATTTTTCGTCTCGCATGGATTCGAAGCTAACCCTTCTACATCGCATTGATTTGAAGCTAAATCATGTGTCACGCTTGGATTTGAAATTAATTCTTTTGTTTCGTCTACATTTGAAGCTATATCACTTGTATCGCCAGTATCTGAAGCTAAATCATTTGTTTCGCATGGATATGAAGCTAAGACATATAGTTCCCATTGATTCGAAGCTAAATCGTGTGTTTCGCATGAATTGGAAGCTAACTGGTTTGGTTCGCCTGCATTTGAAGCTACTTCATTTATACCTCAAGTATTTGAAGCTAAATCATTTCGCTTTGATTTGAAGCTAAATCATGTGTCTCGCCTGCATTTGACGCTATCCATTTTGTTTCGCATGCAGTTCAAGCTGAATCATGTATATCACAAGTATTTGAAGGTAAACCATTTGTTTCGCATGTATTTGAAGCTAACTCGTTTGTTCGGCTGCATTTGAAGCTATATCAATTAAGTTCGCAAGTATATGAAGCTAAACTATTTCTGGCGCATGGATTTGTAGCTAAACTTTCTACATCGCATTGATTTGAATCAAAATTGTGTGTTTCGCTCGGTTTTGAAGCTAAACATACTACATCGCACTGATTTGAAGCCAGCTCGTTCGTTTCGCATGGATTTGAAGATTTCTTGTTTGTATCGACTGCATTTGAAGCTATATCATTTATATCGCAAGTATCTGAAGCTAAGTCATTTGTTTCGCATGGATTTGAATCTAACCCGTGTACTTCGAATTGATTTGAAGCTAATCATGTGTTTCGCATTGATCTGAAGCTAACTCGTTTGTTTCGCATGCAGTTGAAGGTAATTCATGTATATCACAAGTATTTGAAGCTAAACCATTTGATTCGCATGGGTTTGAAGCTAAGCCTTCTACTTTGCATTGAATTGAAGCTAAATCGTGTGTTTCGCATGGATTTGAAGCTAACTCGTTTGTTTCGTCTGCGTTCGAGGCTATATCACTTATATTGCAAGTATCTGAAGCTAATACATTTGTTTCGCATGGATTTGAAGCTAAGCCTTCTACTTCGCATTGATTTGAAGCTAAATCACGTGTTTCGCTTGGATTGGAAGCTAAGACTTATACTTGGCATTATTTGAAACTAAATCATGTGTTTCGCTTGGATTTGAGGCTAGCTCGACTGTTTCGCATGCAGTTGAAGCTAAATTATGTATATCACAAGTATTTGAAGCTAAACCATTTGTTTCGCATGGATTGGAAGCTAAGCCTTCTACTTCGAACTGATTTGAAGTTAAATCATGTGTTTCTCCTGGATTGGAAGCTAAATCATCTACATCGCTTTGATTTGCAGATAAACCATTTGTTCCGCATGGATTTGAAACTAAGTCTTTTACTTCACACTGATTTGAAGCTAAATCATGTGTATCGCTTTGATTTGAAGCTAACTCGTTTGTTCCGCAAGCAGTTGAAGCTATTTCATTTATAAGGAAAATATTTGAAGCTATATCATTCGTTTCGCATGGATGTGAAGCTATACCTTCTATATCGCATTGACTTATAGCTAAATCATGTGTTTCGCATGGGTTTTGAAGCTAAGCCTCATACTTCGCACTGATTTGAAGCTAAATCATATGTTTCGCATGGATTTGAGGCTAAACAATTTGGTTCGCATGGATTTGAAGCTAAGCCTTCTAATTCGCATTGAATTGAGCTAAATCATGTGTTTCGCTTGGATTGGAAGCTAAGTCATATACTTGCATTAATTTGAAGCTAATCATGTGTATCGCTTGGATTTGAAGCTAGCTCGATTGTTTCGCATGCAGTTGAAACTAAATCATGTATTTCACAAGTATTTGAAGCTAAACCATTTGTTTCGCATGGATTGGAAGCTAAGCCTTCTACTCTCCACTGATTTGAAGTTAAATCATGTGTTTCTCTTGGTTGGAAGCTAAACCTTCTACATCGCTTTGATTTGCAGCTAAACCATTTGTTCCGCATGGATTTGAAGCTAGGCCTTCTACTTCGCATTGATTTGAAGCTAAATCATGTGTATCGCTTGGATTTGAAGTTAACTCGTTTGTTCCGCACGCAGTTGAAGCTAAATCTTGTATACCACAAATGTTTGTAGCTAAACTATTTGTTTCGCATGGATTTCAAGCTAAACCTTCCACTTCACTATGATTTGAAGCTAAATCATTGTGTTTCGCATGGATTTGAAGCTAACTCGTTTGTTGCGCATGCTATTGAATCTAATTAACGTATATCACAAGTATTTGTAGCTAAACCATTTGTTTCGCATGGATTTGAATCTAAGCCGTGTACTTCGAATTGATTTGAAGCTAAATCATGTGTTTCGCGTTGATCTGAAGCTAACTCGTTTGTTCCGCCTGCATTTGAAGCTATATGACTTAAATCGCAAGGATCTGATGCTAAATCATTTGTTTCGCATGAATTTGAAGCTGAACCGTGTGTTTCGCATGAATTTGAAGATAAACCATGTGTTTCGCATGGGTTTTTAAGCTAAGCCTCCTACTTCGCACTGATTTGAAGCTAAATCATGTGTATCGCTTGGATTTGAAGCTAACTCGTTTGTTTCGCATGCAGTTGAAGCTAAATCATGTATATCACAAGTATTCCAAGCTGAACCATTGATTTGCATGGATTTGAAGCTAAGCCTTCTACTTCGCATTGATTTGAAGCTAAATCATGTGTATCGCTTGGATTTCAAGCTAACTCGTTTGTTTCGCACGAATTTGAAGATAAATCATGTGTTTCGCATGGGTTTTAAAGCTAAGCCTCCAACTTCGCATTGATTTGAAGCTAAATCATATGTTTCGCTTGGATTTGTTATTAACTCTTTTGTGTCGTCTGCATTTGAAGCTATATCACTTATATCGCAAGTATCTGAAGCAAAATTATTTGTTTCGCATGGATTTGAAGCTGAGCCTTCTACTTCGCTTTGATTTGAAGCAAAATCATTTGTATCGCATGGATTTTGAAGCTAACGCGTTTGATTTGTCTGCATTTGAGGCTATATCACTTACATCGCAAGTATCTGAAGTTAATTCATTTGTTTCGCATGGATTTGAAGCTAGTTCGTACGTTTCGCCTGCATTTGAAGCTATATCACTTATATCGTCGGTATCTGAAGCTAATCATTTGTGTCGCTTGGATTTGAAGCTAAACCTTCTACAGCGCATTGATTTGAAGCCAAATCATATGTTCCGCTTGGATTTGAAGCTAACTCTTTTGTTTCGTCTGGATTTGAAGCTATATCACTTATATCGCAAGTATCTGAAGCTAATTCATTTGTTTCGCATGGATTTGAAGCTAAGCCATCTACTTCTCGTTGATTGAAGCTAAATCATGTGTATCGCATGGATTTTGAAGCTAATTCGTTTGATTCGTCTGCATTGAGGCTATATCACTTATATCGCAAGTATCTTAAGTTAATTCATTTGTTTCGCATGGATTTAAAGCTAGCTCGTACGTTCCGCCTGCATTTGAAGCTATATCACTTATATCGCCGGTATCTGAGGCTAAATCATTTGTGTCGCTTGGATTTGAAGCTAAGCC
Organism: Megalopta genalis; assembly: GCF_051020955.1. Lineage (NCBI taxonomy): Eukaryota > Metazoa > Arthropoda > Insecta > Hymenoptera > Halictidae > Megalopta > Megalopta genalis. The sequence goes on along the minus strand of NC_135015.1, from coordinate 5,059 downwards.
TTCTACAGCGCATTGATTTGAAGCTAAATCATATGTTTCGCTTGGATTTGAAGCTAACTCTTTTGTTTCGTCTGGATTTGAAGCTATATCACTTATATCGCAAGTATCTGAAGCTAAATCATTTCTGTCGCATGGATTTGAAGTTAAACGTTCTACATAGCATTGATTTGAAGCTTAATCATTTGCTTAGCATGGATTTGAAGCTAACTCTTTTGTTTCCCCTGCACTTGAAGCTATATCATTTATATCGCAAGTATCTGATGCTAAATCATTTGTTTCGCCTGGCTTTGAAGCTAAACCATCTACATCGCATTGATTTGAAGCTAAATCATGTGTTTTGCTTGGATTTGAAGCTAACCTTCTACATCGCATTGATTTGAAGCTAATTCATATGTTTTGCTTGGATTTGAAGTTAACTCTTTTGTTTCGTCTGGATTTGAAGCTATATCACTTAAATCGCAAGTATCTGAAGCTAAATCATTTGTGTCGCATGGATTTGAAGCTAAATCTTCTACATAGCATTGATTTGAAGCTTAATGATGTGTTTTGCATGGATATGAAGCTAACTCGTTTGTTTCCCCTGCACTTGAAGCTATATCATTTATATCGCAAGTATCTGAAGCTAAATCCTTTGTGTAGCATGGATTTGAAGCTGAACCTTCTACATCGCATTGCTTTGCAGCTCAATCATGTGTTTCGCATGGATTTGAAGCTAACTCGTTCGTTTCGCCTGCAGTTGTAGCTGAGTAATTTATATCACAAGAATTTGTAGCTGAACCATTTGTTTCGCATGGATTGCAGCTAAGCATTCTACATCGCATTGATTTGAAGCTAAATCATATGTTTCGCTTGGATTTGTTATTAACTCTTTTGTGTCGTCTGCATTTGAAGCTATATCGCTTATATCGTAAGTATCTGAAGCAAAATTATTTGTTTCGCATGGATTTGAAGCTGAGCCTTCTACTTCGCTTTGATTTGAAGCTAAATCATGTGTATCGCATGGATTTTGAAGCTAATTCGTTTGATTCGTCTGCATTTGAGGCTATTTCACTTATATCGCAAGTATCTGAAGTTAATTCATTTGTATCGCATGGATCGCAGCTAGCTCGTACGTTTCGCCTGCATTTGAAGCTATATCACTTATATCGCCGGTATCTGAAGTTAAATCATTTGTTTTGCATGGATTGGATCCGAAGACATCTAGTTCGCATTGATTTAAAGCTAAATCATGAGTTTAGCATGGATTAGAAGCTAACTCGTTTGTTTCGTCTGCATTTGAGGCTATATCACTTATATTGCAAGTATCTGAAACTAATTCATTTGTTTCGTATGGATTTGAAGCTAAACCTTCTACTTCGCATTGATTTGAATCTAAATCATGTGTATAGCATGGATTTTGAAGCTAATTCGTTTGATTCGTCTGCATTTGAGGCTACATCACTTATATCGCAAGTATCTTAAGTTAATTCATTTGTTTCGCATGGATTTAAAGCTAGCTCGTACGTTTCGCCTGCATTTGAAGCTATATCACTTATATCACCGGTATCTGAAGCTAAATCATTTGTGTCGCTTGGATTTGAAGCTAAACCTTCTACAGCGCATTGATTTGAAGCTAAATCATGTGTTTCGCTTGGATTTGAAGCTAAACCTTCTACATAGCATTGATTTGAAGCTAATTCACATGTTTCACTTGGATTTGATGTTAACTCTTTTGTTTCGTCTGGATTTGAAGCTATATCACTTATATCGCAAGTATCTGAAGCTAAATCCTTTGTGTCGCATGGATTTGAAGCTGAACCTTCTACATGGCATTGCTTTGCAGCTAAATCATTTGTTTCGCATGGATCTGGTGCTACCTCGTTTGTTTCGCCTGGCACTTGAAGCTACATCAGTTATATCGCAAGTATCTGAACCTAAATCATTTGTTTCGCATGGATTTGAAGCTAAGACATCTAGTTCGCATTGATTTAAAACTAAATCATGAGTTTCGCATGGATTCGAAGCTAACTCGTTTGTTTCGTCTGCATTAGAGGCAATGCCACTTATATTGCAAGTATCTGAAGCTAATTCATTTGTTTCGCATGGATTTGAAGCTAAACCTTCTACATCGCATTGATTTGAAGCTAAATCATGTGTTTCGCTTGCATTTGAAGATAAACCTTCCACAGCGCATTGATTTGAAGCTAAATCATGTGTATCGCATGGATTTTGAAGCTAATTCGTTTGATTCCTCTGCATTTGAGGCTACATCACTTATATCGCAAGTATCTTAAGTTAATTCATTTGTTTCGCATGGATTTAAAGCTAGCTCGTACGTTTCGCCTGCATTTGAAGCTATATCACTTATATCGCCGTTATCTGAAGCTAAATCATTTGTGTCGCTTGGATTTGAAGCTAAACCTTCTACAGCGCATTGATTTGAAGCTAAATCATATGTTTCGCTTGGATTTGATGTTAACTCTTTTGTGCCGTCTGCATTTGAAGCTATATCACTTATATCGCCGGTATCTGAAGCTAAATCATTTGTTTCGCATGGATTTGATGCGAAGACATCTAGATCGCATTGATTTAAAGCTAAATCATGAGTTTAGCATGGATTAGAAGCTAACTCGTTTGTTCGTCTGCATTAGAGGCTATGCCACTTATATCGCAAGTATCTTAAGTTAATTCATTTGTTTCGCATGGATTAAAAGCTAAACCTTCTACTTCGCATTGATTTGAACCTAAATCATGTGTGTCGCATGGATTTTGAAGCTAATTCGTCTGATTCGTCTGCATTTGAGGCTATATCACTTATATCGCAAGTATCTTAAGTTAATTCATTTGTCTCGCATGGATTTAAAGCTAGCTCGTACGTATCGCCTGCATTTGAAGCTATACCACTTATATCGCCGGTATCTTAAGCTAAATTATTTGTGTCGCTTGGATTTGAAGCTAACTCGTCCGTTAGCATGCTGTCGCAGCTATATCACCTATATTCCAAGTGTTTGAAGCTCAATCATTTGTTTCGCATGGATTTGAAGCTAAACCTTCTATATAGCATTGATTTGAAGCTTAATCATGTGTATCGCATGGATTTGAAGCTGAACCTTCTACATCGCATTGATTTGAACCCAAATCATGTGTATCGCATGGATTTTGAAGCTAACTCGTTTGATTCGTCTGCATTTGAAGCTATATCACTTATATCCCAAGTGTTTGAATCTAAGTCATTTGTTTCGCATGGATTTGAAGCTAAACCTTCTACATCGCATTGATTTGCAACTAAATCATGTGTTTCGCATGGATTTGAAGCTAACTCGTTTGATTAGTCTGCATTTGAGGCTATATCACTTATATCGCAAGTATCTGAAGTTAATTCATTTGTTTCGCATGGATTTAAAGCTAGCTCGTACGTTTCGCCTGCATTTGAAGCTATATCACTTATGTCGCCGGTATCTGAAGCTAAATCATTTGTGTCGCTTGGATTTGAAGCTAAACCTTCTACAGCGCATTGATTTGAAGCTAAATCATATGTTTCGCTTGGATTTGAAGCTAACTCTTTTGCTTCGTCTGGATTTGAAGCTATATCACTTATATCGCAAGTATCTGAAGCTAAATCATTTCTGTCGCATGGATTTGAAGCTAAACCTTCTACATAGCATTGATTTGAAGCTTAATCATTTGTTTAGCATGGATTTGAAGCTAACTCTTTTGTTTCCCCTGCACTTGAAGCTATATCATTTATATCGCAAGTATCTGATGCTAAATCATTTGTTTCGCATGGCTTGAAGCTAAACCTTCTACATCGCATTGATTTGAAGCTAAATCATGTGTTTTGCTTGATTTGAAGCTAAACCTTCTACATCGCATTGATTTGAAGCTAAAGCATGTGTTCCGCTCTTATTTAAAGCCAAACCTTCTACATCGCGTTGATTTGAAGCTAAATCTTGTGCATCGCATGGATTTGAAGCTAAACTTTCTACATCGCGTTGATTTGAAGCTAAATGTTGTGCATCGCATAGATTTGAAGCTAAAACTTCTACATCCCATTCGTTTGAAGCTAAATCATGTGTTTCTCCTTTGGATTTGAAGCTAATCATTCTACATCGCATTCATTTGAAGCTAAATCATGTGTTTCGCTTTTATTTGGAGCTAAACCGTCTACATCGCATTGATTTGAACCTAAATCTTGTGTTTCGCATGGATTTGAAACTAAAAATTCTACATCGCATTGATTATAAGCAAAATCTGGTGCATCGCATGGATTTGAAGCTAAACATCCTACATCGCATTGATTTGAAGCTAAATCATGTGTTTCTCCTTTGGATTTGATGCTAATCATTCTACATCGCATTGATTTGCGCTAAAGCATGTGTTTCGCTTTTATTTGAAGCTAAACCTTCTACATCGCATTGATTTTAAGCTAAATCATGTGTTTCGCTTAGATTTGAAGCTAACTCGTTTGTTTGCTCTGCATTCGAAGCTATATCGCTTATATCGCAAGTATCTGAAGCTAAATCAGTTGTTTCGCATGGATTTGGTTCTAACTCGTTTGTTTCGTCTGCATTTGAAGCTATATCACTTATATCTCAAGTATCTGTAGCTAAATCATTTGTGTCGCATGGATTTGAATCTAATCATTCTACATCGCATTGATTTGAAGCTAAATCATGTGTTTCGCATGGATTTGAAGCTAAACCTTCTACATCCCATTGATTTGAAGCTAAATCATGTGTTTCTCGTTTGGATTTGAAGCTAATCATTCTACATCGCATTGATTTGAACCTAAATCATGTGTTTCGCATGGATTTGAAGCTAAACCTTCTACATCCCATTGATTTGAAGCTAAATCATGTGTTTCTCGTTTGATTTGAGCTAATCATTCTACATCGCATTGATTTGAACCTAAATCATGTGTTTCGCATGGATTTGAAGCTAAACCTTCTACATCCCATTGATTTGAAGCTAAATCATGTGTTTCTCCTTTGGATTTGAAGCTAATCATTCTACATCGCATTGATTTGAAGATAAAGCATGTGTTTCGCTTTTATTTGAAGCTAAATCTTCTACATCGCAT